>NW_028081539.1:1141309-1162611 GCF_014824575.4 Sturnira hondurensis
TTATATATTTGGGTGCTCCTGAGTTGGGTGCATATATATTTATGATGTTAATGTCTTCTTGGTGGATTCTTCCCTTGAGTAATATGAAGTGACCTTCTGGGTCTCTCTTTATGGCCCTTCTTTTGAAGTCTATTTTGTCTGATATGAGAATTGCTACCCCGGCTTTTTTTTCATGTCCATTTGCTTGGAACATTTGTTTCCATTCTTTCACTTTTAGTCTGTGGTGGTCTTTTGTCCTGAGGTGGGTCTCTTGTAGGCAGCATATGTGTAGGTCATGCTTTCTTATCCATTCAGATATTCTATGTCTCTTAATTGGTGCATTTAATCCATTTACATTTAAGGTTATTATTGAAAGGTACTTATTCATTGCCATTTGTGTACCTGTGCTCCTCTCTGTCTCTCTCTTTTCCTTCCTTTCCTTAAAGCAGCCCTTTCAGTAATTCTTGTAGAGCTGGTTTGGTGGAAGCATATTCTTTTAGACTTCTTTTGTCTTGAAAGCTCTTTATTTGGCCTTCTATCTTGATTGAGAGCTTTGCTGGGTAAAGTAGCCTTGGTTGTAGGCCTCTGGTTCTCATTACTTGAAATATTTCTTGCCATTCTCTTCTTGCTTGGAGTGTTTCCATTGAGAAGTCAGTAGCCAACCTTATTGGGACCCCTTTGTATGTTACTTCCTTTTTCTCTCTTGCTGCCTTTAGGATTTTCTCTTTGTCTTGGAGGTTTGCCATTTTAATGATGATGTGTCTTGCAGTAGGCCTCCTTGGGTTCCACCTGCTTGGGACTCTCTGCGATTCCTGGATCCCTGTGACTTTCTCTCTCCTCAACTTAGGAAAATTTTCCATTATTACTCTTTCAAGTAGGTTTTCTATCCCTTGTTCCTCTTCCTTTCCTTCTGGTATTCCTATTATTCGGATATTATTACGTTTCATATTGTCTAGCATTTCTCTTAAATTCTCCTCATTTTTTCTGATTCTCTTTTCCCTTACTTGGTCCATCTGGGAGATTCTTTCTATCCTGTCTTCAATCTCACTTATGCGATCTTCCACCGTATCAATTCTATTCTTCATACCTTCTACTGTGTTCTTCAGTTCAGAAATTGTATTCTTCATTTCCTCTTGGCCTTTACTAATGGTTTCTATTTCCTTTTTCATGTTGGTGTAGTTTGCAGAGAGTTCACTGTAGCTCCCCTGTAGTTTCTGGTAGCTCATTGTAAGCTCTTTGAATTTCCTGATAACCAGTGCTTTGAATTCCACGTCTGATAGTTGACTTGCCTCTATTTCATCTAACATTCTTTCTGAGGCTTCCTCCTTTTCTTTCATTTGGGGATTGTTTCTTTGTCTTCCCATTATTTGTGATCCTCTTCTTGTTGTCCTCAGCTTCTTAAATTGATCTATTCTGGTTCCCTGGGTTTATGGTGTGAACACCTGTGGTAGGATACCTGTGAAATTCAGTGGTGCAGTCTCCTGCAGGTATCTTGGTGTTCTCCGCTTCCACCTACTCCTTTCTTTATTGTGCATGTGTGATCAGTTAGAGGGGGAGGCAAAATGGTTTATGATAGCTGAAGATTATTTTATGTTATTTACAGACACACTTGGCAGAGAAGAAATAGACAATCTTTAGGCTATGTATAGAGTTAACCGTGTTCTTCAACCCAGCTTGCCACTTTTAGGAAAGGATGGACATAAGTTAAGTCTCTTGTTGGGAAGGTGGGGCTTGTGAGTTGTATCTAGAAAGCAGTGTGATTGCGGGTGGTCAGATTTCAGGTAAGGTGAGAGTACAGGTTAGTAACTAGGTGTAGCGTGTGAGTAAATAGAGTAATAGAATTCAGGCACCTATAAGGTAGTCTAAGGTCCGAGAGATGTGTTATGAAGTATTACTGTTGTATAGAACAGCTCTTATTTACAATAATATTAGAGCAACACTCACGTGATAGCAACACTATGTGATCTGTCTAAATGGGGGTTATAGAGCTTGGGTAGTATGGCAAAGGAAAGCAAGTGAAGTATAGAAAATTAGCAATACACTGTGGAGGAAAGAGCAGTGGGAACCTGTCAGGTAGGACAATATAACCAGCCAGGACTAAGAAACCTGTACAGAAAGAGAAGGGATACAGAGATATTCTTAAAATAAAAAAAAGAAGTAAGAATAACGCAAAAAATAATAATAATACACCTAAAAGAAAACTAAGCAACACACAAACAAACAATCCAACACACACACACACACACAAAAGTCAGAAGAAAAGAGGAATAAGCGGAAAATTTGGGAAGAACAGAAGGACTAAAACTGGACAAAAAGAAAAAGAAATGAGGGACAGAGTATTGAAAGATAGAGCAACAATACAGTTTAGAAGATATAAGATTACCTACAAAAGAAGTTGAGAGAGGAAAAAAGGGGGGGAGGGGAACCCCCCCCACACACACACATTTAAACAAAAACAAAAAAAAAGCGCCCTTCCGTTGTCGGTTTCAAACTGTCCAAACCGGTTTTTCTGGTTGCTGCGTCTCTGAGTGCAGGTATGCAGGCGAACAAGAGCAGGCTGCCTGATTGGGATGTGGGCGCCCACACCCCTGGGAGGCTGCCTGTTTCCTTCTCAGCTCCGTGGTGGGACCCAGGTGTTCCCACCTCTCCCCTGGATGGCTGCTGGGTGGTTGGGCCGTTAGGCAAGCTGCTGTCGCAGAGCACCTCAGTTCACTTTCCAATAGAGACTTCTCCACAAAACCTGCCTCTCAGCCCAGCCCAATCCCAAAAGACCAGCAATGACAGTGTCCTTCTTAAATCCCCCGGGCTGGCGGGCTGGCGGGCTGGTGGGCTGGAGGACTGGTGACCACCGGGTCTGCAGTTGGCCCCCTTTACGTTAACTTAAGCCCATAGGTCTCTGCCCGGTATTAACCTTCCTGCCTAGACGGGGGGAGGGGGGGCGGGGGGGAGTCAGTTCTCTCCCACGGAGTCTGTTGCCGGCCCACCAGGTGCCGGGCCTCTGGAGTTCCCTCCATCACAGGTGCCCCGGCCCTGGATTCAGATGGGGCTTCTGTTTCCCATTGATGGTGCGGCCCGATTGCGCACAATTCTCAACCGTACTCTTCGTACTCTTGCTCCGCCGGAGGTCGGCCACTATGGGCACACCCAGGTGCAGCCGCTTTCATCCTCACTCGCCTTCTGGAGTACTCACCGACCTGCAGGTGTTTGGTTCCTCTGTCACACTCCCTGGTCTCTTATTTTCATAAATGTTGGGGGATTGTTGGTTGATTAAACTGTTCTTCGGTAGATCCACCCGGATTTCCTACCAGAGGCTCGGGAGCTGGGTTCCCTCCATGCTACTCTGTCTCCATCTTCCAATTTCTCTCTCCATTTTAAAGCATTAAAAATTACACAGGACTACTTTCTTATTTTGAGAACAAGAAAATGTACCACCAAATGCACTCTCTACTACCTGAAATCTCCAGAAGAATTGTGTATGTGCAGTTTTAGAAAACCCAGAGGGTAGGGTACTTGGGGACATCAGAAAGACTTGATAAAGATTGCACTGAATGTTAGTTTCACAGTATAGCTGGCTGTAAGTTGATTGTCCAAATCAAATACAGCATGACTTTTCTAGTTGGACAGAAGTTTTTATTAAGGCTTATATATTAAGAAATTTTTGGAGTGGAGTCTAGGCATGGAACTTATTCTATTATAATTGGTTGCACCTGAAATGCTCTTCAATTAGGTCGTGTAGATTAGTCAAGGGCTAATGTCTGGGTAGTGGAGTATTCAAAGTAATAAATGGCCCCTGCTTTTGATTAAATGCAAAATGAAGCTGACATGTTTAATCAACCACAAATGCCTCTTTACAGCAAATAAGTACACTTTAACACATGGGCCATTATAACTTCTCTGCAGCAAGGGGAAACTTTCAGGGCCTTTCAGGGCATTTATCCAGCAGATAATAAAAATACCTTCACACAGTTAGAGAGTCTCTTCTGCCTCTTGCTGCTCACAGCAGCATCTCCACAGGCATTTACATCTACCAAATTGATCATTTTACTGAGTTGAACAAAATAACCAACTGTCTTTGCCATAAAATTATAGATACTTTTACTCTTAGGATAGTGAGGCTTAGTGGAATAACAGTCCAGAAATAGTGACATATTACCTAAACCAATAAAGTAATTAAGTCAAGCCAATGATTTGAAGTGGTTAAACCTGGATGAAGTAGAACAGCAATAGGTAGCATGATGAATTGCCCTCCCGTCTCCCAAGAGATAAATGCTGCCGCAGCCTACAGCGGCTCACCGTGCCACCCCTTCTTAACGCTCCTTACAAACTGAGGCTGCTCAGAGAGAGGGTGTCCTCACTTCACTCCTCACCATCCCTGCTTGACTCAGGGTGTCTGCTAATGAAATCACCCTGGCATTGCTCAACTTCAAGCTTGTCTGCTGGCTGTGGGCATGCAGATTAGAAAATCTTCTTTCTCAAATATGATGTTTCTCTGTGAAAAGTCTGTATGGAATATGGGAAAATTCATATTGACAGCTTATTCCTCCAAGACATGTAGAAATTTTCATCCTCTTTTCAATGGTAGAAAAGACCAAGTTCTCTGTGCAACCTCCCTACCAGAGCTAGGCCTTCAGTGGGGAAAGGCATCCAACTCTATAAAAGAAGGCAACCATTCTTAGAGACCAGCCAGGTGGCCTATATGTAATCTCCACTTTTATACGAAAAATTTATTTCCACTTTTAAAAAAGTTTTATTTATACATTTCCCCCCTGAGGCTTCTGTAACAAATTAGCATAATTGGAATAGCTTAAAGCAACAGAAATTTATTCTCACAGTCCAAAGGCCAGAACTTTGAAATGAAGGTGTCAGCAGAGCTGCAACCCCCCTTGGAGGCCCAGGAGAGAACTTGCTCTTTGCCTCTTTTAGTCACTGGTGGTTGCCAGCATTTCCTGATTTGTAGACACAGCACTCTAATCTCTTAATCTCTAACTCCAGGGTCACATGGACTCCCCTTCTGCCTGTTAAATCTCTGACTCACACTTATAAAGACACATGTCACTAGATTTTGTGCCTGCCTGGAAAATCCAGGATAAACTTCCCTCAAGAGGCTGAACTTAATATCCTTTGTCAGAGAAGGTAACACTCACTCTTTTACTATATAAAGTAATACTCACATGTTCTAGAGATTGGGACTTGGCCATAACTTTTGATAGTCCATCATTCAGCTCATTATACATAAGAATATATGTTCCTTTGAATTATTTGAATATCAGCAATTTCTTTTATATGGACCTAATCAATCATCTATTCTGAGTCCTTGATTCATTAGCCCCTTTGCTTTTTGATACCTTACTTGTTTTCACATGTTTTTTTGAAACTCTGAATTTTTGACATTCTAGTCACCTTGTTTTTCTAGATCTTTGAGAAATTTCAACACTAGGAAGAAAAGTCAGTGATGAAAATAAAACTATAATTGTCACAGATTTAGTCCTTTGATCTCTACTGCCCCATGTTCTGCACTGAGCTACTCAGAAAACTAATCCATCCATGTGATTTGAATTTTCAGATTAGTTATATATGGTTCCAGCACTAACCTTTCTTCTTTATTGTTTACTGAATGCTTTTGTTTTCTTGTCCCAATCTCTTTAAACTCAAAATGCTTAAAACATAACATGCATTTATTCCAAGATCAGTTATCATTCATCTCCAAATTTTTTGTCAAAGAAGTGATCATCCTTCTCCAAAATAACGTGGTTCAAATTGTAGAAGAAAACTCTGCTCACTCTCTCTCTCTCTCTCTCTTTATAATAATGTTTACATTCTTGCCTTTTTCTTTACCAAATTTTACCCACTGGGAGAAAGGACTTAACTCAGTTAACTTGTAATTTATTTACACTCCTTTCCTGGACAATATGACCCAGGGAAATTGCATTGGAAAAAGCCAGAGTTCCCTCTCTGATTTCTTTAAAAACTGGACCTATGGATAAGTGGACTGATGGTATGTGCTAGGAGGAAGAAGTTTTATCTCTGAAGTGCCATTGGCAGGATCATCTGTAATAAATAGAACCTTGATCTATGAGCCATTGCTTTTTGAAGAGTGTCAGGAAGGCAACACAACTCTCTGGGGAGTAAGATGGAAATGTTTTGTACTTAAATGCCCCCACTCTGTAAAGTGATTATATGGACCTCACATAGAGACCTCATTGATTCTGGAACAGAAGGAAGGACCTATAAAGCCACCCTTGACATCCCAGACATCTCCCTGTGTCCTCTAAGCCTTTTGATTGCCTGTATCCCTGATGTTATTTAGTAAAATTCAATACTGAGTAAGAGCTCTGAGTCATGGAAGTCTGATTTCTGATTTGACAATCTGATCCTGTGTATTAACTCATTTCCTATCTACTACTACTTGCATTAATCAATTTTGTCACCTCTCTTTCCATTCCTCTATAAACTACCATAGATAAAGTTTTCTCAGATGCCATTTTTTTAATCACAGCTCTTCCTTGCTCAAATATCATTAGTGAATACCCACTGTCTAAATATTGAACCCAAAGCCTTTGTCCTGAAAGTTAAAGGCAGCTGTGAAACAACCACAGTGTTTGTGTAGAGCAAATAGTAGGCCATTTTGGATTTATCTAGGCACACCTTAGCACTTAAATATTTACAAACTTAATTCCAGATGGATCAAATATTTAAATTTGATTAATAAAATTTTAAGTCTTGAAAATTATATTGATACAAACTTAAGGTTCAATCACTTTTTCATTGAGAAACCATCTATTCAAAGCAGGAAAGAATTTCCTAAACAAAGTACAAAAACTCTTATAATATAGAAAAATTAAACTGATACATTTAACTACATATAAATGAGTACTTCTATTCATTATAAGGAACTACATTTGCCTTCACTCTAGTATTTGCAACATATAAAAACTATTCAAAAATTAGTATTCCATCTGATTTTTGTACATACATACATACATATGGTTCCTATGAATCAATAAGGGAAACACCCATACACAAAAACAGCAAAATGAGCTAGTAAATACATGAAAAGATACTCATTAATAATAGGGAACTATAGGCCCTGGCTGGTGTAGCTCAGTGGATTGAGTGCGGGCCTGCAAACCAAACAACAGTGATTTGATTCCCAGTCAGTGCACATGCCTGGGATGCAGGCCAGTTCCCAGCAGGGGACATATAAGAGCCAACCATAAATTGGTATTTCTCTCCCTCTCTCCCTTCCTTCCCCTCTAAAGATAAATAAATAAAAATCTTTAATAAAAATCATATTAAAAAATTTAAAAAATAGGGAATTATAAGTTAAAACCCAGTTAAATACCATATTTTATCTACTGAATTGGCAAAAGTTTAAAATGTTTATAGTATCAGCACTTGGAGATGTTCAGTAAAAAAATTGTTAACCCTTCTGGTAATAATATAAATTGGTATGACCATTTTTAAAAATAATTTTGCATTACATAATAAAATTGAATACGGGCATTGCTTACCATTCAGTAATTCTCCTAGTGATAGGCTCCAGGTAAGTGCTTACTATTACATAGGAGATGGGAACAAGATCTTCATTGCAGCAAATAGAAACGAAATATAAAAAAGAAAGAACCAAACACACACTTTTGTTAAAATGTATAAATAGGACTTCCGCCAAGATGGAGGCATAGGTGGAAACACTGTGCCTTCTCCCGCAACCAAGTTTAAAGACAACAAAGTTTTAGTAAACAAAGACGCAGCCAAAACACAGAAAATTTAACTATACGGAAGTCCGACAACAACGAACCGTTCAACTGGACCAGTAAGAGGGGCAGAGCCAGCGGCAGAGTGGGTTGGGCAGGAAAGATCCCCTGACCCAGGCACCCAGGCAGCCGTGGACAGATCCCAGGTGTGGGGTGGCAACAGGAGGACCCAGTGAGGGCGCAAGGAGGCAGCCTGACCCCGGTCACACATTCTCGTGCGGATAAACCAGCAGAGGAGGGAGCAGTGAGACAGACCACGCAGGCCCCAGCAGCAGGAAGCAGCAGAAGGGACCGCCATTCCTCCTCTTTGACCCCGCCCTCACATACAGCGTCACAACCCAGCGACTGAGTTGCCCCGCCCTGGTGAACACGTAGGGTTCCACTCCTCATACATAACAGGCACGAATAGTCCAAAATATGACTCAAGAACTCAAAGCCCCAGAGCTGATAACTCTATGCGACCTCTCAGATGCACAGTTCAAAACACCGGTGATCAGGATGCTCACAGAACTGGTTCATTTTAGTCACAAATTAGAGGAACATATGAAGGCTAAACTAATTGAAATGAAGGCAAATGCACAGGAAACCAATAGTGATGAAAAGGAAACTGGGACTCAGATCAATGGAGTGGACCAGAAGGAAGAAAAAATCAGAAAAATATGAAGTAACAAGAATTCAAAAAAATGAGGAGAGGCTTAGGAACTTCCAGGACAGCTTTAAACACTCCAAAATCTGAATTATAGGGGTACTAGAAGGGGAAAAGAAACAGCCACAAGTGGAAAACTTATTTGAACAAATAATAAAGGAGAGCTTCCCCACTCTGGCAATAGACTTCCAGGAAGTCCAGGAAGCTCAGGGAGTCCCGAAGAAGTTGGACCCAAGAAGAAACACACCAAGGCACATCATCATTACATTAGCCAAGATTAAAATGAAGGAGAGAATCCTAGAAGCAGCAAGAGATGAGGGGGCAGTCACCTATAAAGGAGTTCCCATCAGACTCTCAGCTGATTTCTCAAAAGAGACCTTATAGGCAAGAAGGGGCTGGAAAGAAGTATTCCAAGTCATGAAATCCAAAGACCTACAGCCAAGATTGCTCTATCCAGCAAAGCTTTCATTTAGAATGGAAGGGCAGATAAAGTGCTTCTCAGATAAGATCAAATTCAAGGAGTTCATAATCACCAAGCCCTTATTATATGAAATGTTAAAGGGACTTAACTAAGAAAAAGAAGATAAAAATATGGACAGTGAAAGGACAGCAAACTCACAGTTATTAACAACCACACCTAAAACAAAAGCAAACTAAGAGGACAGCTAGATCAGGAGGGGAACTGTAGAAATGAAGATCACATGGAGGGTTAGCAACAGGGGAGTGGGAGGAGGAGAAGGGGGGAAAAGATACAGAAAATAAGTAGCAAAAATGGTAGGTAGAAAATAGACAGGGGGAGGGCAAGAATATTAGGGGAAATATAGAATCTAAAGAACTTGAGACACGTGGTCATAAACTAAAGGGAATGTGGGTGGGAGGGGGTGTGCAGGGTGGAGGGGAATGAAGGGGGAATAGAACAACTGTAGTGGCATAATCAATAAAATATATTTGAATAAATAAAATGTATAAATAAAACATGGTACGTTGATATAATGTCTATTACATAGAACATCTCAACATCAGTCAATCTCAAAAATGTAATACTGAGGGCAAGAAAACCAAGATCCAGTGGAAGAAGTAGAGTATGATATCATTAAATGAAGTTCAAAAATGTTTTAAAAGCCTAAACACACATTTATAGAGAGTGAAACCGTGGGGAAATCAAAGAATTAATAAATACAAAATTCATCATGTTGGTTACCTCTGGGCCTAGGGGAGATTGAGGAAAGGAATTGGGGTGGACACATAGGTCTCAAAGGTAATGATAACATTCCATTTATTAAAGTAGATAAAAAGTACAAAGAATTGCTTTTATTTTTTATGAATGCCCTGAATAAATATTAGAAATATTATTTTGTATATTTAACTTTTAATGCATTAATTATTAGCCAATTTTAGGGCCCTGTCCAGAGATCCAACAATACAAAATAGTGTTTATTCACCCATGAATATTTGTAGAAAGTCAGTGTGTTTTGAAAAGATTAACCTGAGGTCAGTTCCTCCTGCAGTCATCCTTTAAAACTGAAAGCTTAAAAGTTAGTTCTTCCAGCGTTCTGCCCTTGGCACAATTCTCTCCTGACTAATTGCATGTTCTTCATTCCTGCTCTCATCCAATATCACCATCTTCACCACCTAGCTGCTGATGGTTCCCCCAAAATACATTGTACCTCTGTTTCAGATTCACTTATTCCAGTGCATCTAAGACAATCTCTCTTGGTGGTTAATGAACATCTCTAAGACCACAGAGTAAATCTAAGTGCAACTTCCTTCACCCCAGGCATACTCGTCTCATTTTGTGCTAACATTCCTTTCACAGTTTATAGCCTGTCATTGGCTCCCCGTGTCAGAAACTTGAAAGTTATCTGACTCATCTTCTTCCCTCCCTTAATAAGCAATACTAAATCCTACTAACTTTACTTACTTGTTATTTGTTAAATTTGTCCTCTTTTCTCCATTCACTGTGCAAGAACATGTTAGTGAGGTTCTCAGTTATGTTTGTGGGAGTACGATTACAGTTGTGTGTATAGGAATGCAGCATTATACAATCCCCTTCTCTTTAATCTTGTCCATCTAAATCCATTGGCTATGCTGCTTTAAAACATACAATCTATTCAAAAGCATATCATTCCCCTTCTTAAAATCTTCATTAACTTTACCATCAAGACAATGAAAACAGTTATATGCATTTCCCTTCCTAACTCAGTCTTTCCTGTTGCTGTAAATTCATTTGCTAGGACTTAGTTTCTGTTTATGCTGTAATTATACCTCATCCTGAGCCTTTGTTCATAAATTTTCTTATGCCTGGAATACACTTCTCCATACTTTTTTACCTAGTAATAGCTACTCAACCTTGAAGCTTATCTTCTCCAAGAACTTCTTGCCATTTCTTTCTGCTCCTACAGATCTCTGTGCATATTTCTATCAATAAACTTTCCATATCCCATTTAACATATTTACATCTCTCT
Organism: Sturnira hondurensis; assembly: GCF_014824575.4. Taxonomy (NCBI): domain Eukaryota; kingdom Metazoa; phylum Chordata; class Mammalia; order Chiroptera; family Phyllostomidae; genus Sturnira; species Sturnira hondurensis. Next base: position 1,152,154 of record NW_028081539.1, read on the forward strand.
CTTTTTCTCTAAGCTACGATATCCTTAAGTACACAGACTGTAATTCATTTTCATACTCCTCTCATTGTACACAGCACAGGTTGGCTTATAGTATGTATTCCACAAATATTAGTTTAAATGGACTGTGGAGATATTGAATAATTAAACATATTACCTGAGGAATATCCACACTCTGTTTGCACAGCCCTTTGAGGCATCAACTTAGAATTAATGTTATGAATTATCTTTGTGTCCTAGACTATTAAGAGAAAGCTATGCATCTGTGTTCCAAAACAGGAACCCCCTTATTTTATGTTTTAACTCCTTTTGACTGGAAGATAACCTTTCTGTGTGAGGGGGTATTTGGAAAAGTTAAGGTCCTCATTGACTAGGACAAGGATACTACAACATTTCCCAGCTATAGCTATTAACTTTCTCCCTAGCTGCAAAATTGTAGGATATTGAAGTTTAATATTTCATGCTAACTGTAGGAAAATAGCTCACTCTAAATTTTAAGTCATGTTTTTTAGATTATAGAAATTAAATAAAATCAGAATTAAAATTTTTTGGTATAAATGAACACAAATTAGTGAAGATTACCGGGTTTTGGCATCAAATAGAACAGTATTCAAATCATATACCTTATTATTACTAATTATATGACTTCATGTAAGTTATTTAACATCCTGAGCCTCAGCTTTTCTATCTGCAAAATGAAGGACTTAATACATAAATCTAAAGGTTGCACCAAATAGTTTTAGCTGTATAAGCAAATCTTATTGATTTTCGATAACAGGTAATTCCATTATTACACCAAATCTTTCACATAATAAAAAAGTGGGGACATTTCCTGTGTGCAGGGTCCCCAAAACAAGGCCCACTTTAGGCTCTTCACTAGGAGGACTCACAGAAATCAAAATAGGATCATATTTATAGCCATGATTTACTGTAGTGAATGAATACAAAACAGAAAACCAGGTATAAGCTCTCCAGAGTCACCCAGGGAGTCATACAGGCATTCTTAATGCTTTCAGCAACTGAAAGTTGTGATAAAACATTGAAAAATTTTAACCATTAGGGAAGCTCATTAGAGACTCAGCATCCAAAGAGTTTTATTGGGGGCTGGTGGTATCGGCACCACCAGCCTGGCATGTGTCAAAATTCCAAACTCCCAAAAGGAAAGTAGCTGTTCAGAATAAGCCAATCTAACAACAAAAAAATGTTCTTCATGTCAAAAAGTACAAGATTTCTGAAAAACAACAAACAAAATTTAAATACATAGAGATATCTGGAGATGTATGAAATAGAAGACAATATCATTAAAAAACAGAATAAATGTAATTTTCATCAAGAGTCCCAACACAGGGTTCCATGGAACTTGAGAAGTTGATTTTTAATTTTTCATAGAGGAGACAGATATGTCTGAAGAAGAAAAAGAAGAAATTGATGGGACTTGGCATCAGTCTAGGAAACAGGTAAATAGTTCGAAGTAATAGCATAGCAAACACTAAAACAGACTCACAAATAGGGGAATTTCTTATGTGGTAGAACCCAGCATTACAGATCAAGTAGGACAGGGCACTATTAATTAGTTGGTTATTTTAATCAGAGAAAAATACAACTCGCTCCTTCCAATCATGTCACACACAAAAATCAAGAAAGTGTAAAAACTTTTTTTAAGACACTGTATTTTCTGATGAAGAAGATACTCCAAGGATAACGATCTATTTTTTAGACTGGGTAGTAAAAACATAACTGATCATTTACTTATTGTTTATTATTATCATTATTTCACAAAAGAAAACACACTTTATACACTTACATATGTCTAAATCATTTTCAAAACATTTTAAGATTTATTACCACAGTTTCCAAAAGAATTAGGCAAAAAATCTGTAATCAATGTCAGTTTTAGGCAAAAAAAATCTATAATCAATGTCAGTTACAGGAGAAAATGTTAACACTTCCTCCACATGCTTTTCTAATCTGCTGCATTAAAGGACAAGCATAGAAGAGGCGTTTTCTACGGGTGTAATATAAGAGCCCTAATTTCTGCTTTTGGAAATTTATCTTAACCAACATACAGGAGATGAAAAACTGCAGGTTTTCTAATTTGGGATTTACAAATAGTTAACACTTCTGCATTACAACAATCACCAGGGATGTGTACATTATTTTCCTGAAAGTAAATGAGCGATTATGTGCAAATTCTGATTTTTTTTAAATTTCCTACAGACCTTAAACCCCAGTGTGCTAGAATTTCTATTATTCCTACTGGATATTGCAGATCAGATTTTCAGTGTCTACAAGTGAAAGTGCTTAAAATTTTCCATCTCAAACCAGAAACAAAAATTAAAACACCCTCAAAGAGAAAGGCTTTGTAAATGCTTTCAGTGAGAAAATAGAAATTAAATCAAAACAGCATTCATCTAATGGGCACCTTCTGTTTCACTTACTGTGGGCAATCAGGGTAAGCATGATTTTTCTGGCAGCTGGGTTCTTCATGCTAGATTCACATCGCTCTGTTGATGTTACGATTCACATTAGAATTCTCTTCACTAAAAGTATACTCTTGATACTTAACATAGCCTTTCTAGGTAACCTACAACTCTACAAACTGTCTACTTGCTCCAACATGGATGAAACTGCTCTACCATATTGAGCCGAGAGGGGCTATCGTGAAACTGAAGCCTTTCCTTTGAGCACAGGAGAAACTATTAAATTGCAACCTATATCAAATTACCTATATTAGACACTTTCAAAGCTTGGCATTTTGAATACTTTGAGAAGTATGCTGTACAGAGGGTTCCATAAATGTTGAGATAGATATATTTTATTGAATTCATAGCTAATAATCGTAAGGAATCCTCAAATAGAAAACTATTCTAGACCTTTAACATGACCAGCCCAGAGTTTTCCAAAATAAGGTACAAATATAACGTATCCTGATGCTGTTCTATTGACCAATAAACTACAAGGTTATACATTAGTCAATCCGATAAATCCAGTGATAGATTTGTGGTTCTATGATCAGTGTGCAAGGATTTTTATAGCTCAGTAAAACACAGGACAGCTTTACAACCCAAGACTAAACCTGTAATAAAAAGAAAAAAGACATACACATATTAAAGGAAAATCTTCAAAAGTCACAGGAAGATGTATTTATATATTAAAATCACACATATCTAGAATCCAGACCATTACCATATGGACAATGAAAAGTTTTTCTAAAATATGAAACACACACAATTGATATGCATTAAAATAACACTAAGTGACTGTTTGATCCTAACTGCCTTCAGGAAATAAAACATAAAGTAAATGCTGTTGAATGTGAATATGCATTTTATTATACCCTAGTTCCTTTCCAACTAACTATGAAGGAAAAACCCAGAATTGTCCTTCTTTTTCTTTTTTAAGCATTTTTTAATTTAATTATTGTTCAAGTACAGTTTTCTGTCTTCTACTCCCATCCCAGCCCACCCAGAATTGTCCTTCTTATATAAGAAAAATCCACTTCTTGGCTCTGGCTCAATCAGTGGATTGAGCACGGGCCTGCAAACCAAAAGATCATGGTTTGATTCCCACTCAGGGCACATGCCTGGGTTGCAGGCCAGTTCCCAGCAGGGGATGCATGAGAAACAACCATACACTGATATTTCTCTCCCTCTCCCCTTCCCTTCCTTTCTAAAGATAAGTAAATAAAATTTAAAATAAATAAATAAAACTATAAAAAAATAGAAAGAAAAACCCACTTCTTCTGGCACTATTTTCTTTTCTGTGTTTCCTGTACTACCCACAGAACACTTCATTTCTGAAACATTTAGTCACAAAGTGTGTGGAGATTTTTCCTCACAACACCAGTTGGGGATCTTACAATTTAACCCAATTCTGGCACTACAGAGAGAGAGTATTAGATTCCACAGGTTAGGGGCTCAGTCCCATAAAACCGCTCATCTACTACATGCAGACTTCAGAAGCTAAGAGCGAGCCCAGGTTACCTACCACCTACTTGTGCTTCTGACTAACCAGACCTGAATTGGAGTTTCCAAAGACGTCCTCTGTGGGTTTGACTGATTTGCTACAGCAGCTCACAGAATTCAGGGAAACACTTACTTGCGTTTACCAGATTATTAAAGGATACGATAAGGAATAGAGATAGAAGAAGATGAACATAGGGTGAGGTCTGGGATTATCTCTATCTCAGGAGCTTCTGTCCCCAGGGAGTTGGCATGTGTCACCACCCTCCAACTCTGGGGTGTGGGGGTGTATGACAACTTGGGAGCTCTCTAACGCCTGTATTATTAGGATTTTATGGAAGCTTCCTCACCTAGGCATGATCAGTTACTAACTTCATCTCCAGTTTGTCTTCCCTTTCTGGAAGATGAGGGATGAGGCTGAAATTCCAACCTTCTGATGATGGCTTGGTCTTTCTAGTGACCAGCCCTGATGCAGGTGTCCAGTCCCAGTCACCTCTTTAGAACACTGAGGAATTCAGAGGGCTTAGGAGCCCCAGGCCAGGAAGCAGGAGCAGAGAACATAATAAATAATTCTTTATTATCTCACACTGATCATCCATACTTTAATTGAGAAATACAGTTAAACAATGTATCTCATTTTTTTAACATTTAGGAGTAATAAGAATTTACTTCATCAAAAAAATTGGAAGGCAGGCCCTGGCTGGTGTAGCTCAGTGGAGTGAGCGTGGGCCTTCGAACCACACAATCGTGGTTCGATTCCCAGTCAGGGCACATGCCTGGGTTGCAGGCCAGTTCCCAGCAGGGGACTCACGAGAAGCAGAAGCAATCGTACATTGATATTTCTCTCCTTCTCTCCTTCCATTCCCCTCTAAAGATAAATAAATAAAATCTTTGAAAAAAATTGGAAGGCAGATTTTAAAGGTACCCCCACCAAAAGGAATAAAAGAAAAAGGAAGAGGAGGAAGGGAAAAGGGAGGAGGAAGAGGAGAAAGGAAATAGACCAGTGGACCATGATTGGCTATAACCACTACTTCCGATCCTTTCAAAAATGCCCATAGTCTTTTAGGGCAATAGTTTTAGCATTATGCCCATTAATTTACAAATACATGTGCAAAATTGAAAACCACATTGAAGTATTGATTTGTTTTTTGACATTTGTTTGTTTCATCAATTTGCTATATGAAATATGAGACCATTAAAACATTGTGTTTATATTAATATTTCTGTCATTTCAAAGAAAAATGATTTGGAAGATGGCACTTTTAAATGCTATTCTTTTAATAAATAAGTATTTTAAGTATTTTAAGAAAATACAAAAAAGTAAAGAATTTATTACACTAGTAATCTAGCAATTTAGTAAAAATAGAGCCTCATATTGAGATTTTTTTTTCAGTATCACTTAGGACAAAACTGAAATGAAATAGCATTCTGTTTGCATATGTGATTTGAATTATAAATTTTATCTTAAATCTCTAATAAAGAAAGTTATTTTGATCAGAGAATGCCTCAAGGAAAGCTATCATATTGAATGATAGAAGTTCCCAGAGTTCTTTGAATAAAATGTCTATTATTCTTTGGATTATTAATGATAACTGTATACTATGGAAAAATAATGCCCCAGTATGCTTTGTGTTCTCTCTAGGGACAATCTGATTTCTCAGAATACTGAAGACATCCATTTTACTGAATAGAAATGAATCACCTAAGGGAACCTAGAACTCACAACTTGGTTGGGAGTATTGCTCATACATTTTCATTTCTGTTAGAAAATTCAACAATTCAACATGCCTGCCTTATAAACTTGCCATCACGTTAGATTAAATCAGAAGGGATTGCTTCCTTTATTATACTGCTTTTGCTTTGCTTATTTATACATTATAGAACTCGCACTTTTACTTTAAATTCCTCTTTAGAAGATATCATAAATTAGCTTGTCCAAAACAATTCAAACCTGAAAACTTTAATATTGCATTCAGAATGAAGCTGATACACTTAAACCTGGCCTAGAAAGATCCATTAGACAAAGCATGTAACATAAGGCATTTACACCAAGTGAGTTAGACCTTAGCTCTGTGTGCTGTTTTTCCTCATTGGATGTCAAATGAACATTTCTTGAGCCCCTTAAGATTTGATGTGGGAAAAGAATTTAATATTTCTAAAAATAGCATCACACAACATGTTTAAAAAGAAGAATTCTCAGCAAAACTAACTAAATAAAACAACTTGGGCATGTCTATTGGCCGTGCTGTCACAAAGGGCATTATCAGGCTCTCATACCTAGACTGAGTTTTATTCCATAACCTAAACTCCCAAAATATTTGTTAGTATATCTCAACTGGTTGCGTCCTCCCTGGGGGAAAAAAGGTCCATTTTAAATCTGATGCTTTTTTTTTTTACTGTATAATCTCACTTATGTGTGGAATGAATTTTTTAATTGATTTCATTGGGGTGATATTGGTTCACTAAACCATACAGGATTCACATGTACAAGTCAAAAACACCATCTGCACACTGCATCGGGTGCCCATTGCCTCAGACAAAGTCTTTGTCCTCCCCCATTTTCCCCATCTTTGCCCACCTCTGCCTACCTCCCTCCCCCATCCCCTCCGGCTATCACCTCTCTGTTGTCTGTACCTATACGTTATACATGTGTTTTGTTTTTGCTTAATCCCTCCACCTTCTTTTATCCAGTCCCCCCCACCATCTCCCTTCCAACAACGGTCAGTCTGTTCATTGAATCCATGCTTCCATTTCTGTTTTGTTCATCAGTTGTTTATTTTGTTCATCACGTTCCACATATAAGTGAGATCATATGGTATTTGTCTCTCTCTGACTGGCTTATTTCACTTAGCATAACAAACTCCAGGTCCATCCAGGCTGTCACAAAAGGTAAGGTTTATTTATTTATTTATTTACATTGACAGCTGAGTAATTTTGCCTTGTGTAAATGTACCACAGCTGTTTCATCGGCTCATCTACTTGGGCTGTTTCCAGATCTTAGCTATTGTAAATAGTGCAGCAATGAACATAGGGGTGCATATACTCTTTCAAATTAGTGTTTCAAGTTTCCTAGAATATATTTGCAGAAGTGGGATTGCTGGGTCAAAAGGCAGTTCCATTTTAATTTTTTAAGACAACTCCATACTGCTTTCTGCAATGCCTGAACCAGTCTGCATTTCCGTCAACAGTGCATGAGGGTTCCCATTTCTCCACATCCTCACCAACATTTGTTATTTGTTGATTTATTGATGGTAGCCATTCTGACAGGTGTGGGGTGATATCTCATTGTCATTTTAATTTGCATGTCTCTGATGATTAGTGACATTGAGCATTTTTTTCAAATGTCTATTGGCCATTTATAAAACACCTTTGGAGAAGTATCTATTCAGGTCCTTGGGTTGTATAAATTCTTCATATTTTGGAAATTAACCCCCTTATTACTTGTATCATTAGAAAATATGTTCACCCGTACAGTGGTTTCCCTTTTCATTTTGTTGATGGTTCCTTTTGCAAAAGCTTCTTAGTTAGATGTAGTTTCATTTGTTTATTTTTTCTTTGTTTCCTTTGCCCAAAGAGATATACTGGCAAAAATATTACTATAAGAGATGTCTAAGATTTTACTGCCTATGTTTTATGATTTCATGACTTACAATTAAGTCTTTAAACCCTTTTGAGTTTATTCTTGTGCATGTTATAAGTCAGTGGTCTAGTTTCATTTATCCATCTACTTGTCCAATTTCCCCTACACCTTTTATTGGAGAGACTATCTTTACTCCATTGTAGCTCTTACCTTCTTTATCAAGTAATAATTGACTATAAAGGCATGGGTTTATTTCTGGGCTCTCTGTTCTGTTCCATTGATCTATATGTGTATTCTTTATACCAATAACATGCTGTTTTGATTATTATGGCTTTAGTGTTGTCTAATATCAACTGTTGTGATTTCTTCAACTTCTTTCTTTCTCAAGATTAGTGTGGCTAGTTGGGGCCTCTTCAAATAAATTTTTGAAATATCTGGTCCATTTCTGTGAACTACATCATTGGTATTTTGATAGAAAGTATATTGACTCTATAGATTGCTTTGGGTAGCATAGATATTTTAGTTATATTAATCCTTTTTTATTTATGAATATGGTATATGCTTCCACTTATTTGTATACTCTTCAAGTTCTTTTTTTAGTATCTTGTAATTTTATGAATACAGGTTTTTTATCTTTTTGGTTAAATTAATTGCTAGGTACCTTATTTTTTGTTGCAATAATAAATGGATTGTTTTCTTAATTTTTTTCTGATAGTTTATTACTGATATATAAGAATGCCACTGATTTCTGAATATTAATTTTGTAACCTGCTACTTTGCTGAATTCATTTATTAGATCTAGTGTTTTTGATGGAATCTTTTGATGGAGTTTTTTTTGTACAATATTATGTCATCTGCAAATAATGATATTTTTATTTCTTCCTTTGTAATTTGGACACCTTTTATTTCTTTTTCTTGTCTGATTGCTGTGGCTAAGATGATTGTAGTACTATGCTGAATGAAAATGGGAAAAGCAGACATCTCTGTCTTATTCTGACCTTAAGGGAAACTTTTTTAGTTTTTGCCCACTGAATGGCTGTGGGTTTGTCATATATGGCCTTTATTATGTGTGCTGAGAGTTTTTATCATAAACAGGTGCTGGATTTTATCAAATGCTTCTTCTACAATGTTTTTTTTTCCATCTATTGATATGACCATGTGATTTTTATCCTTTATTTTGTCTCTGTGTTGTATCATATTTATTGATTTGTGAATATTAACAAACATTCTCCAATTTTGTAACTCATTGGTTCACAAAACAATCAACTGGTAAGAAGTCCCTGTTTGGGTTTTATGTCATATTGATGAGCTTCTAGAGAAGAGTATGGAGATTGGTTCATCTTTTCTCTGCCAGGTTCCTTCATCAAGTAATCCACCACTATACTTCATGTGGATCTTCATTACATCATTTTCTATCTTAAAATAATTTTTTAAATTTCTGCATAGAACAGTTAACATAACTCTTAACAACAACCATGAAATGCCATGAATCTTTAGTTATAATTTTCACTGTTTTGAAAAGACTTGGATTGAAAAAATAAATATAATGAAAGTATATAAATGACTGAAAGCAAATCTATCAACTCTACTGAAAAATAATAATTAAAAGTGTCTATCCTGCTATCAACAATTACTTTAAATGTAAATAGATTAAATTCACCAATTAAAAGATAGATATTGAAATAAGGGACTAAAGAATATGATCCAACTATAAACTGTCTATAACAGTCTCATCTTAGATCTAAAGACACAAATAAGTTGAAAATGAAAGGGTGAAAAGATATTCCATACAAATAATAACCAAAAGAGATCAGGGGTGGCTATCCCAATATCAGACAAAATAAACTTTAAGTCAAAAGAGTTACAAAAGACAAAGGATTATACATTAACAAAAGGTTTAGTAGAGTAAGAAGCTACAAATTACAAATATATATATATTCTGCTAATGTCATCTTTGCATATAATGATGAACATTATGGAAATGTACAATATTATGTTGAAACTTGATTAGCAGAGGTGGAATGTCTTTCTAAATTTTTTAAAAATATTAAAATTCTAAATTTATCAGGTTTCCTTTTTCACTTGTTTCCCATAATGACATAATAGAAAAAAAAAACAAGCATCAATATCTCAAAGTTTTTATTCTTTTTTTTTAAATATAATTTTTATATAATTCTTGTTGAAGTACAGGTTTCTGTCTTATATTCCCAGCCCTGCCCGCCCCCCATCCAGTGCTCCCCACCTCCCTCCCATTTCCGCCCCCACCCTTAGTTATTGTCCACGTGTCCTTTATACTTGTTCATGTGAGTCCATCCCCTTTTCCCCTATGATTCTCTCCCTTCTCCCCTCTGGACCCCGTCAGCCTGTTCCATATTAGAGTGTCATTGGTCGTATTTTGCTTGCTTGTTTGGTTTGTTTAGATTCCTGTTAATGGTGAGATCATATGATATTTGTCTTTCACCGCCTGGCTTATTTCGCTCAGCATAATGCTTTCAAGTTCCATCCATGATGTTGCAAAGGGTAGTAGTTCCTTCTTCCTTTCTGCAGCATAGAATTCCATTGTGTAAATGTACCATAGCTTTTTGATCCAGTCATTTACCGATGGGCATCTAGGTTGCTTCCAACTCTTGGCTATCGTAAATTCTGCTGCTATGAACATCGGGGTGCATAGGTTCTTTTGGATTGGTGTTTCAGGGTTCTTAGGGTATACTCCCAAGAGTGGAATTGCTGGGTCAAAAGGTACGTTCATTTTTAGTTTTCTTAGAAAATTCCATACTGTTTTCCATAGTGGTTGTACCAGTCTGCAATCCCACCAACAGTGAACTAGAGTCCCCTTTTCCCCACAACCTCTCCAGCACTTGTTGTTTGTTTCTTTGTTTATGATAGCCAATCTGACTGGTGTTAAGTGGTATCTCATTG
>NW_028081539.1:1167441-1193430 GCF_014824575.4 Sturnira hondurensis
TTCTCCAAGGAGGACATACAGAGGATCCAGAGACACATGAAAAGATGCTCAATATCGCTAGCTATCAAAGAGATGCAAATCAAAACCACAATGAGATACCACTTAACACCAGTCAGAATGGCTACCATAAACAAAGAAACAAACAACAAGTGTTGGAGAGGTTGTGGGGAAAAGGGGACTCTAGTTCACTGTTGGTGGGATAGCAGACTGGTACAACCACTATGGAAAACAGTATGGAATTTTCTAAGAAAACTGAAAATGGACGTGCCTTTTGACCCAGCAATTCCACTCTTAGGAGTATATCTCAAGAACCCTGAAGCACCAGTCCAAAAGAACCTATGCACCGCAATGTTCATAGCAGCACAATTTACGATGGCCAAGAGTTGGAAGCAACCTAGATGCCCATCAGTAAATGACTGGATCAAAAAACTATGGTACATTTACACAATGGAGTTCTATGCTGCAGAAAGGAAGAAGGAACTACTACCCTTTGCAACATCATGGATGGAACTGGAAAGCATGTTGCTGAGTGAAATAAGACAGGAGGTGAAAGACAAATACCATATGATCTCACCTTTAACAGGAATCTAAACAACAAAACAAACAAGCAAGCAAAATATGACCAATGACACTCAAATACGGAATAGGCTGACAGGGACTAGAGGGGAGAGGGGAGAGAATCACAGGGGAAAAGGGAATGGACTCACATGAACAAGTATAAAGGACACATGGACAATAACTAAGGTGGGGGGCAGAGATAGGAGGGAGGTGGGGAGCACTGGGGAGGCAGGGCTGGGAATACAAGAAGGAAAACTGTACTTGAACAAGAGTTAAATAAAAATTAAAAAAAAAAGAAGTTTATAACAGAAAATTACATGCTCAAGACTTTCTAACAAAAAAAATTAAATAAAATGGAGGTTATTTCTTTTATTTCTTCAAACTGAAGTTGTGAAATCTTTCACCCTCTGCATTTACTATGCCCTTTCTTCAAGTTTTACTTTCTATCAATTTTTAAAAAATCTCTCTCTTGAGGTATAATTAACATACAAGTTTGGCACATATATAATGTGTAGAACTTGCTGAATTTGAAGATAAGTGTATATTTGTAAACCAATCATTATAATCTATGCCATAAATGTACCTGTCACATCCAAAACTTTTCTTCCACCCTATATTATTATTATTATTATTATTTGATAAGAAGACTTAACAGAAGACATGTACTCTTAACAAATTTTTAAGTACACAATACAGTATTGCTAGCCATAGGCACTATGTTGCACAAAAGCTCTCCAGGACTTATTTTGCATCTTGCCTAACTGAAACTTCTGTTCTTAACAAATATCTCCCCATTTTCCCCAAACCCAGGCCCTGGAAGCTACCATTCTACTCTCCATTTTTATGAGTTTGTTTGTTTTAGATTTCTCTTATGAGTGGTATCATATAGTATCTGCCTTGTGTGGTTGATTTCATTTATGTTCCTGCAAATGGCAGGATTTCCTTATTTTTTAAGGCTAAATAATATTTCATTATATGTATATATTACATATTACAATGTCTTTATCCATCTTTCGATAGACATTTAGTTCACTTTCATTTCTTAGCTGTAGTTAACTGTGCTGAAGTGAACATGAGAGTGCAGATCCTGACTTCAGTGCCTGTGGAAATACATGCTCACAGTGGGATTGCTGAATCATATCGTAGTTCTTGTTTAAATTTTTTTTTAGAAGCTCAATACCAATTTCCAGTGTCCAAGGGTTCCTTCTTCTTCACAGCCTACTTATCACTTATCTTTAATTTTGTATGCTAGCCATTCTAGTTGATGTGCAGTCGTATCTCATTGTGGTATGTGTGTATTTCCCTGGTGATTGGTTAGTGATGTTGAGCACCTTTTTATATAGTCTTAGTGACTTGTATGTCTTCTTGTGGAGAAATTCTATTCAGGTTCGTTGCCCATTATAAAAATTGGGTTATTTGTTTTTCTGTTACTGAGTTGTAGGAATTCCCTATATATTTTGGATATTAACACTACCAGCTACATAGTTTGCAAATATTTTTTGTCCTCTATAGGTTGCATTTTTATTTTGTTGGTTGTTTCATTTGCTATGCTAAATTTTTTGAGTTTGATACAGTCCTACTTGTTTATTTTTTCTTTCAATACCTTAGCTTTTCATGTCAGAATCAAAAAAAACATCTCCAAGACCAGTGTCAATGAGCTTACTGCCTATTTTTCCTTCTTGTTTTATGGTTTTAGGTTTTATGTTTAGATCTTTAATTCACTTGAGTTGATTTTTGTGCATGTTGTAAGATAGATGTATAATTTCATCTTTTTGCGTGTGGCTGTTCAATTTTCTCCACACCATTTATTGAAGAGACTGTCCTTTCTCCATTCTGTTTTCTTGGCACATTTGTTGAAGACCAGTTGATTGTAAATACATGGGTTTATTTCTGGACTCTTTCTTCTGTTCCATTGTTCTATGTGTCTGTTTTTATGCCAGTATCATAACATTTTGATTACTGTAACTTTGTAATATATTTCTTAAATCAGGAAATGGGTTGCCTTCCGCTTATTCTTTTTTCTCAAAATTTCTTTGGCTATTCAGAGTCTTTTGTGGTACCATATGAGTTTCAGGGTTTTTTCTCTAGTTTTGTAGAAAATATCTTTGGAGTTTTGATAAGGATTGTTGTAAATCTATAGATCACTTTGGATAATATAGGCATTGTCTTATATTCAGTTCTTGAAAGAAAATGAATTCACATTGAATTTTGATCACCCAGAGATAGCAAATAGTAACTGCCATTAAAGGCTGAGAGAAATTACTATAGTTAAATATTTTTAGGTTCTGAATTATTAACATGTTGAAGCTATTTATTCTGTACTAGGTTCATATCTGGGATTATGTCAAAGCAAGTTTATTACTCCTTAAAAACCTTTAACATTTTTCCTATCTTTTGCTCTAAAGATGGCAGTATGTCAGTACATGATACAGTTGTTTTGTTGTCCAGAGCCAGTCCTTTTACTTCCTCACTAAGAGAGACATCCTTTTAATAAGGCAGCAAAGTGTACCGTGCCAAGGGCTGAAACATGGTATATCTATGCCAATCATTACTGTTCTTTTTTCCCTGCTCAGTCCCATTGGGAAAATGCAACCTGACTTCTAATGAAAAAGATTTATGAGGACAAGGCTGATAAAAAGATATATTAGGTAACTTTTACTGCATAACAAGTCTTTCCCAAACCTGGTGGTTTAAAGTATGTATGATTTATTTAGCTTGATAAGAATTTAGCTAAGAATTTATTTAGCAAATTCTCTTTGGCTGGGTGGTTCTTCTGGCCCAGGCAGCCTCAGCTGATCTGTCACAAGCACGCTCTTGAGTCTGTGTTCACCTGGTTGGTGGCAGGTGGTTGTATGATCTAGGACGACCATTCTCACATTGTAGTGTTTGGCAGTCAATTAGCCAGGGCAGAAAAGAATAACTGACTAGGCTCCAGGTCTTCATCAGTCAGCCGGCTGGGGCAGGCTTTTTCACATGGTAATTGTAATATATGAAAAAACCCACAGAGAGTAGAAAGGTGCAAGGTTTTAATGACATTTTGAAACTCTTTGCAACATCACTCTGTGTTCTCTGTTGACTAAAACATGTCCCAGCTAGGCCAGATTTGAGGGCTGGAGTAGTAGAATTCACCTCTTGAGAAGAAGAACTGCAAAGAGTTGGGGTCATTTATACCAAATACCACAAGAGCTTGTGGGAGGATATCTCTCTCCTGGTTAAAGGAGTTATGCAAGTGAAAACCTATATTTTACTTAGCTTCTTCCTTCTTTCTTTAAATAATGTCTTAGGCCTTGGTGCTCGAAACTCAGTCACAAGAGAAAGCCAAAAGAATTTCAGGTATGTACTACCAAAACCATAATATCAGTGAATATCTGAATATCACTGGACCTTCAAACTTCTAGATTTTGAAGTGAAAGATTAAATGCCATATTTAAAACAAACTTAATAGACTATTTTGTTGCTTTTGGAAATCAGGAGTCAGGTGATATAGCAGAAGCGTTATAATCACATGAGGAAATCTGTTTATGGACTAGAATACTATGTTTAAGTTTTGCAAACATATTATTTCAGTGAAAGTATATTTCATTTTATTGCTACTAGACTAAATATAAAGAGTTTATAATTAAATTATAGTTATAGAGAATTTTTGTAGAGAATCCAAAGATTTTTATAGAAGCTCGTTTTCTTAGTGTTAATATGTGCAGTTCTTTTAGCTCCTTTGCAATAGACATTGTTTCCTTGATTTTATCAAAATTTTATATTAATTTTACCAAAAAATTCTATTTTGAAGAAATTAAATTTGCATTTCTATTATTTGTTCTGACATGTGAAATTATTTAAGTCCTCTCAAATTTTTAGAATTGTACTTCTTGTTTAGGGAACAAAACCAGATATATATATAAAAACTGGTGAGCTATATTCTTTAATGTCACCAAAGAATAATAAAATTTCTCTGTATTAGGCACATATTCCATCAAGATTTATAAAGCAAAGATACAGTAACTTAAAAGAGAATGTTTGCTGTACTTTAGTATGTTGATTATAAAAGTGCAGTGAGTTGATTCTTCACTTCTTTGATTTCAGTTTTGATGTCAGTAGAAGGAGGATTGGACAGTAATACTTTTGAAGCTACAGGATTTTCTGATTTTCAGAACCTTCCTCTTACTCTGCTTGGACCAATGTACTAATTTTCCTCTTTTGCCCTAAGAGTCCATTCCTATATCCCTCCAAGTCTTCTCTGAGGCATCTTCTGTATAATGCTAAGCCCATTCTTTGCAGTTGTCCAAATGTTTCCTCAAAACATGTCTCATTTATGGCTTAATTAGAAAAAAAAAGTGATGTTTTGTCTTGTCTTAGGTTAAATAAGCTAAAATTTCTCAGATTACTAAAAGTTTATAAATGCTCTTAATAATTTTTATTATTTCCCAGAGAGGAGGTCATTTTGATTGTTTTTGAAAAATGAGTAGGAGACAGGCTGCCAGACTAGAGGGGAAAGGGAGGGAATTAGGAGAAACATTGAGCACAGCAAAAGAAAAAAAAAGCAGATGCTAGTACACAGAGGCATAAAATAGTCTAGCTCATCCTAGTACAGACATGAGGACACATAGGCAAGACTAGTGGGAGAAGATGCTGAAAGTAGAGACCAGGTCATGAGATCATTTATGATGTGAATGAATTTGAACCGGATCCATTAAGTAATAAAAAGATAGACTCAATTGTTTCTTGCTCTTTTCTTGTACTGCATCTTTAATGTATATATATATATTATTATCAGAGCAGCGTGTCACAATGGTATGTATGTGCATGTCAATGTTTTCTAGTAACTGTAAGCCTCTTGAAAGCAGAATCCATGTCAAACTCATTGCTGATATAGATGGCTTTGTGATGTGCCAATGTAGCTAGCCTGAACTACATTCCCCAGAATTCCCATTCTACTGTATTTCCAGATAGAGTGAGCTACATGAAATCTTCTCTAGTAAGAGTTAAAGGGCAGAAGGAGGTAGGAGCCATTTTTTTTTTTTAGTAAAACAACAACAACAACAAAAAGAAAAACACAAAAAATGCCCCAAAACCAAAACCAAAACCTCCCCCAAATAATCTAATCCAACATGAATCTAGGTGTTGCTGGGAAGGGTTTTGAAGATACTATTAAAGTCCCTACCCAGTTGACTTATGTTAAGCAAAAGAGAGATGACTGGCTGGGCCTGATTCAGTCAGCATGAAACCATTTAAAATGGAGTATAGATCTTTCCTGAGTTCAGAGGCTTCATGCTTCAGCTGTGCTGGTGCATTTCCAGCTTGCTTGTGAGCTTCCCTTACTGCCTGCCTGCCCTGGGGATTTCAGGTCTGCTTAGCCAGTCCCTATAAGTGCAGATGCCAACTCTTTGTAATAAATCTCCTTTTCTCTATTTATTTCCAACTAGTTCTGCTTCTGTGGTTGAAAAGCAGACATCCAAAGCATATGCTCAGTAAATGTTAAGTGAATATGTAAATTTTAGATTAGTACTGCCAATTGGCTTATGTTCATGAATAACTAGCAAGTGGTAAGACAATCTGAAAAAATTCCAAGAATTTATGGCTACTATTTGGGAATATGAATATGTCAAAAGTGGTTTTGATGGGATAAATCTTAAATTTGTGTTTATTTCCAAATATCTTATAGTTGTGAAAAAAGTACCTGATGTAGGGAGTGTAGTTGACATCAGTAGGTACATCTATTCAGCTAGTATTTGTTGCGTGTGCACTGTGTGCTGGGTATTCATCAATACACTGGAGACTTATCAGGAAACAAAACAGGAAGACAAACAAACAAACAAACATCCATACTTAGAAAATGTTTACATTCTTGATTTTAAGAACTAATCAGTCACTTATTCCATTATTAATCCTGAAAATATTCTTTTAGGTATGAGAGAAACTCAGGGTTGGTCCCTGACTTCAAAGCTAATAAATCTTGGACTTACTTGGCTAATTTTCTGATTATTGATGTACACTAATCATTTAAGTTAGTATGCTCAAAGAATTTATCTGCATGTCTACAAATATTCTTATTTTAATAGCTTTGTTTAAAAATTAGATTCAGTTTGTTTTGTATAGGACATAGATACTTAAGACTGTTCAAAATTTCAGATTCCTTCAGTACCACAATTCTCTATATAGTGTATTAAATCTCTTGTTAAAACATTCTCATTAGACTAGTTACCAGTCATTTGTTCTCTCATTTGATTGTTTCAAAATTACTACCTTGATTGCAAAACATCTCCTACTATTATGTCTTTTGAGTTTCTACTTTTAGTTTGTTATTTTAAAAAATCTCTTCTCTATTTATATTTTATATGTGCTCATTCTAGTTTTAATATCTTTGTTTATTGGCCATTATATTTATTTGAAAGAATAAATAATTTTTGAAAAGAAAGCTGAGATTTTTCTCTTCTTTGTTTTCAATAGTGTTTCCACAGCATTTTACACATAGTAGATGCGTGGTTAAAGTTGAATAGCCNTTTAAAAAATCTCTTCTCTATTTATATTTTATATGTGCTCATTCTAGTTTTAATATCTTTGTTTATTGGCCATTATATTTATTTGAAAGAATAAATAATTTTTGAAAAGAAAGCTGAGATTTTTCTCTTCTTTGTTTTCAATCGTATTTCCACAGCATTTTACACATAGTAGATGCGTGGTTAAAGTTGAATAGCCACATGGATGAATATATTATAATTATTGATTATTATATTTTATGTACTATTGTCAGACTAGTTTGAAGAATTTAAAATATAAGACATAGGCTATTATCAACAAGACAAGTAATAACAAATGTTGGAGAGGTTGTGGAGGGAAAGGAACCCTCACTCACTGCTGGTAGGAATGTAAACTGTTTCAGCCACTGTGGAAACCAATACGGCAGTTCCTCAAAACATTGAGAATATAGAGATAGCATATAACCCAGCAATCCCTCTTTTGGATATCTACCTGAGAAATTTGAAATCATTGATTTGCAAAAATCTCTGCACCCCTATGTTCACTGCAGCATTATTTACAGTGGTCAAGACACAGAGTCAGCCGAAGTGTCATTCAGTGATGATAGGATAAAGATGTGGTACATATATAAAATGGAATACTACTCAGCCATAAAAAATAAAATATTGTCATTTGTGACAACATCGGTGAAATTTAAGAGTATGCTAAGCTAAATAAGTTAGTCATAAAAATCTAGGAATCATATGATTTTACTCATGCATAGGATGAAAAACTGAAACTCATAGACACAGACAGTAGTAAGGTGGTTACCGGAGGGATGAGGATGGGAGGGTAGTAAAGGACAAAGAGAGCCAAATATGATTAAACTTTGAGTAGGGGGCACACAGAGCATTATACAGAACCGGTATAACAGAAATGTACACTTGAAACTTATATGATACTATCAACCAATGGCACCCCCCAAAATTTAATAAAAATAAATAAAAAACAAAACGTAAGACATAACTTATCAGAAATATACACTGTCTTTTAAAAATAAATAAATAAAACTAGAAGGAATTCTATCTAAAAATATTCCAGATTTTCAGGTTGATCTTCCTAAACTTCAGGAAATAATTAGAATTTTTAATATCAGAAATGGATTTATTTGTGAATTACAATATTCTTTAAACCTCAGGAATAATTCTGTTTTTTCTTTTTTTAACAAAACTGTGTCTATTTGAAGATGCAACTTCTGTCTTTGGAACAGAAACTCATTTTTTTTTAACATGACCCTTTCTCCTTCTGTCTGTCCACTCCTTTCCTTAATCATTAAGACCTTAGGATATCAGATTCTGGTAAGTATCAAATTGTTTTAAGAACAAAACCTCTTCTCTTTGCTGCAAAAACAGTTTCAGTCAAGTGAAACTTAACATCTTTGATGTGGACTCAGACCTGTGGGCTCTGTGTATTGTGGCTGCAAGGAACAAATTCACACAGGCTGCAGAAGTCCTAGGGAGAAAAAGGGATGGCATGGCCACTCTCTGAGTGAGAGAGGGCCCTGAGACTTGCCTGGACAGGCTTTTATCGCTTTTCTGGGTACATTACATTGAGGATGGTCCTCATTTACTATGCACAGGTTTGCTTTAGGTGATTACCTCTTATAGATAACAAAGGAAAGAATGTAGTTGATTACTTCAAAGGAAAGGATGTGGTTGATTACTTCAAAGAAAAGGATGTTGCAAATGTAAGGGGAAAAGTAGTTGAATTGGTTACACTCCATCCTTGGGAGGTTTAGCACAGACTTTAGGAAGTTACTTTAAAGATATGCAGTAAACATTTGCTGCCTCAATTCAGGGTGAGGGAGTGTTAGCAAAAAGCAAGCCTCAAAGCAACCTAGGTACAATTCAGGCCTGGTTCTGCATGGGAAAACGGATCTGTGGGCCCAGCTCCTGTGTGCTTCCTCATTCCTGCCAGCTTTCTAAATCAGGGGCTGGGCTACCAGCCCAGTGCCGTTCAGATCGGTTCCCTATACATCTTGACTTCAGTGGTGTTTCAGCCCCAGGTTGAGGAAAGCGGAATGGCTTTACTGACCACACTCTCATGAAATAGACAAAACAATGCCATGGCTGACATCAGGACCTGATAACCTGGCCCCACGCAGTTTGTACAGCCCAGGACCCCAACTCCTTTAGCTACTATGGTTGATGATTTTTGTCTTTCGTAACCCATCCCCTGGAAACTATCAGGGAGCCAAGTCTTTAAGCACCAGTTTACTTGTGGCTTTAGACTTGGTGCTACTTCCTCAACCTGTAAACCTTTATTTTCTTGGCTGTAAATGCCTATTCACCTTTAATTGGGCTTTGATGTATGCCGGCAAATGGACCTCTTTAGTTTGGTAACAACTTAAAAAAAGTTATAAAAATGTGTAATAAACATACATATGGAAATGAAAGTAATAAAATATTGCTAATTTATACCCTGGCTGGAGTGGCTCTGTGGTTGAGTCCCAGCCTGCAAATCAAAGGGTCATCGGTTTAATTCCCAGTCTAAGGGACAAGTCCCAAGGAAAGGGTGCATAAGAGATAACCACATATTAATGTTTCTCTCCCTCTCTTTCTCCCTCTTTTCCTCTCCCTAAAAAATAAATAAAATCTTTTTAAAAACATTGCTAATTTAAACTCAAAAACATATTCACTATTTGCCTTTACATTTTCTTTTCTCCTTGCTCCAACAGATCACCTGCTTTTCATTCCATTTTCTCATCTATAAATTTAGACCAAGGTTTTGCATATTCTCTGGACTGGCAGGGAACAGAGTACTGTCAGGGGTTTTGTCTAACCCCAAAGCAAGAACTCATGGACTTGGTAAGTTCTAAGGGCTTTTGGTGTTATTGTAATAAAACCCCCAGAGGTTTAGAGATTATTTCATCTTTTATTAATTTTCCATGGGGAAATTCAAAAATATAGCTAGGGGAGGATCATGACTTTTTATACAAAGGAGAAATGAGAATTCTGCCTTTCAGAGATTCATGTAAATTTAGGTGGAGCTCCAGTTCTTGCTGGGGAAAAGTTGCATGTAGGGAGAATATAAGTTTGTCTTTGGTCATTGTCATCTTCTCACTATAGATTTTGCTTTGTCTTAATCTTGATAGGAACTAAGAATTCAGGGGTGTAGGAGAAGGGGTGGTGAATATCCCCAGCAGTAGGACAAGCTTGAGGCAGCAGAATTAGTCATTCATGTTGTAAGGATTTCTTTTGGGTGAACTGGAACATTTAAGGGGTCTTTGAAAGTTAGACATGTGAAACTAGACACTTTCTTGTAGAGCATTATCACAATCTACCTAGTTTATGTTTTTTTTAAAATTTTATTTATTTAATTGTTGTTCAAGTACAGTTTTCTGTCTTTTACTCCCATCCCAGCACCCTCCCCTAGTGCTCCCCACCTCCCTCCCATTTCCACTCCCCTTAGTTTTTGTCCATGTGTCCTTTATACTAGTTCCTGTGAATCCTTCCCCTTTTCCCCTGAAATTTCCTCCCCTCTCCCCTCTGGTCACTGTCAGCCTCTTCTCTATTTTAGTGTCTTTGGTTACATTTTGCTTGCTTGTCTGTTTTGTTGTTTAGGTTCCTGTTAAAGGTGAAATCATATGGTATTTGTCTTTTATCGCCTGGCTTATTTCACTCAGCATAATGCTTTTCAGTTCCATCCATGATGTTGCAAAGGGTAGGAGCACCTTCTTTCTTCTTGCTGCATAGAATTCCACTGTGTAAAATGTACCATAGTGTTTTGATCCATTCATTTACTGATGGGTACCTAGGTTGCTTCCAACTTTTGGCTATTGTGAATTGTGCTGCTATGAACATTGGGGTGCATATGTCCTTTTGGATTGATATTTCAGGGTTCTTAGGATATAATTCCAGCAGTGGAATTGCTGGGTCAAAAGGCATGTTCATTTTTAGTTTTCTTAGAAAATTCCATACTTTTTTCCATAGTGGTTGTACCAGTCTGCAATCCCACTAACAGTGAGCTAGGGTCTCCTTTTCTCCACAACCCATCCAACATTTGTTGTTTGTTGCTTTGTTTATGATGGCCATTCTGACCAGTGTAAGGTGGTATCTCATTGTGGTTTTAATTTGCATCTCTCTGATAGCTAATTGCACCTCTCTGATTGAGCATCTTTTCTTGTGTCTCTGGATCCTCTGTATGTCCTCCTTGGAGAAGTGTCTGTTCAAGTCCTTTGCCCACTTTCTACCTAGTTTATGTTTAGTGGAAATTTCTTAAGATAATTTTAATCAATACTTATTCAAGAGTCATTGAAAACAGCAATTCATGATTTTTGGCAAAAACATACATTTAAGTGGCTGAATCTCTCTTGCATTCACAACCTAAAAATTCAGTGTTAAATTTGTTTCTGACACTTAAATTGATCGTGATAACAAATTGGTCTGATGATTTTCTTCACCAAACTATTTCTAAAACTTTGGACAGTATATTTAGAAACTACCCTTAAAAACCAATTTACAAAATAATTGAGTAATAGCCTAAAGTTAATATTTGCTACACATATGGCTTAGTTACAACCCTCAAGTCAGGAGTTAGATACATCTGCTTTCTTTTCAGGCTGTTCTAAAATTCTACATTAGTATAATCAGATATCTTTTCATTGCTAAAAATAAGAGTATTGGGTGGAAAGTTTCAAGTTGTAGTCTCTGTTGCTTAGCTCTGACTGCACAGAAAATTCTTGGTTATGAGCCTAATAGCTTTCTTTAAGTAGTCATATATCTGAATTAACAATGAATTAAGTTTATTTTTCCCAGAAGGCACATAAAGTCAAGTTTATGAGAATGTATTAAACATTAACAGTGAGGATAAGTGTTCATCTTCGCTCAAGTTGCTGTCAAGTGTCCAGAAAGCAGCATTTTTATTTTGTTCATTTGTTTGGTCAGTGTACATTTATCATATGTCTACTATAAACAGACATCTGAGCAGGTGCCCCATCCCACAGACCTCATGGGTTTATATAGTTGGTGAAGATGAGCTTGAGGAACTGAAACATCCTTCTGAACAATCAAGCCCACAAGGAGCCAACTCCCCTTATAACTAAACTCCTGCTTATATCATGTGCTGTCAATCGGAGCCTTCTTTAGAGAAGGCTGATTGCATTAGCTCAGGTGGCCAAATCTTTAGTCTCAAACCATTTCAGACCCACGTCCCACCTCAGCCTCATGCTTTCTTGATGCTGTCTCTTGCTTCAGTGTTCATTGCCTCACACTCCTCTGCTCCTCTGATGACAGAATAATCAATTTGGGCTTAGGTAATAATATCACTGAAGAATCCTTTCACTATCATAATTTTTTCAAACTACTTGTATTGAAACTATAATCACATTTGGAACAAAATTATATCCTTAATCACTTTTGATTAATAATTATGTCCACATAAGATAAGTATAATATTTTAGGTTTTTGAAGAATCTTAGAGGCTCTCCCTTTTTTTGGCACATCCATTCCTGGATATCCTAAGGATGTTTTTGTGCAAATATACTTAGATAACTGCTGCTGCTGTCACACAAAAAAGTCAGTGATAGGGAAGGAAGGTTCAGAACAGTGTGAATGCTATGCCATCACTTGTGGAAAGGAACAGACCTATGTCTGCAGAGAATGTTCCTGAAATGATCCATAAAGTCTGTTCATGGTTATTGATGTGCAGTGCTACGAGTTTTGAATGGGAGGGAAAGTCACATTTCATGGCAAATCCTTTTATAATGTGTGACTTGATTTTTCTAACCACATCCCTGTATTAGTTTTATTTATTTATTTATTTTTAAAACACATATATATCTATATTTTTAATTTTAATTTTATTTAATTCTTATTCAAGTACAGTTTTCTGTCTTATATTCCCAGCTCTGGCCCCCAGTGCTCCCCACCTCCTTCCCATTTCTGCCCCCCACCTTAGTTATTGTCCATGTGTCCTTTATACTTGTTCATGTGACTCCATCCCCTTTTCCCCTATGATTTTCTCCCCTCTCCCCTCTGGACCCTGTCAGCCTGTTCCATATTTGAGTGTCATTGGTCATATTTTGCTTGCTTGTTTGTTTTGTTGTTTAGATTCCTGTTAAAGGTGAGATCATATGGTATATGTCTTTCACCTCCTGTCTTATTTCACTCAGCAACATGCTTTCCAGTTCCATCCACGATGTTGCAAAGGGTAGTAGTTCCTTCTTCCTTTCTGCAGCATAGAATTCCATTGTGTAAATGTACCATAGCTTTTTGATCCAGTCATTTACTGATGGGCATCTAGGTTGCTTCCAACTCTTGGCCATCGTAAATTGTGCTGCTATGAACATCGGGGTGCATGGGTTCTTTTGGATTGGTGTTTCAGGGTTCTTAGGATATACTCCTAACAGTGGAATTGCTGGGTCAAAAGGCACGTCTATTTTTAGTTTTCTTAGAAAATTCCATACTGTTTTCCATAGTGGTTGTACCAGTCTGCAATTCCACCAATAGTGAACTAGGGTCCTCTTTTCCCCACAACCTCTCCAGCACTTGTTGTTTGTTTCTTTGTTTATGGTAGCCATTCTAACTGGTGTTAAGTGGTATCTCATTGTGGTTTTAATTTGCATCTCTCTGATAGCTAGTGATATTGAGCATCTTTTCTTGTGTCTCTGGATCCTCTGCATGTCCTCCTTGGAGAAATGTCTGTTCAAGTCCTTTGCCCATTTTTTAATTGGGTTGCTCATCTTCTTTGAGTGAAGTCGTGTGAGCTCTTTGTATAGTTTGGAGATTAAACCTTTGTCTGAGGTATCATTGGCAAATGTGTTTTCCCACACAGTTGCTTCTCTTTTTATCTTGATACTGTTTTCCTTAGCCATGTAGAAGCTTTTAATTTTGATGAGATCCCATTTGTTTATTCTTTCCTTTATGTACCTTGCTCTAGGGGACGTATCAATAAAAACATATTTAAAATGTTTTGATTTAATATTTTTACCTTTATTATATTGTTTCATTACCATTTTGTCCCTTTATACCTCCCATTCCCCAATGATCCCCACAAATATATATGCATTTGAAACACTGTAGAAATCATTCATGAAAATCCTTTTTTAACAAAAAGATAAGGAAACTGAGGCTTATGGACATTGTGATTTTTGTCAAAAGGATGTAATGAGTAAGTGGTGGAGCTGAATCCAGGTTTCTCAGTATCTGGTCTTTCTCCTGTACTTTCCTTTGCAGGATTGGGGACATAGAATATATATTTTTTATTAAATCATACATTCTGTGGGGTTCATTTTATATGTTACCATAATGTAGGTATATTTAAAATATATAAAAACTTGTATAAATATGGATTGACTTGTGTTCCCCTAAACGAGATATGCTGACATCCTAACCCCAAGTACTTCAGCATTTGACCTTATTTGGAAATAGGATCTCTATAAAAGTCATTGAGTTAAAATGAGATAATTAGGATAAGTATAATCCAATATGATAAGTTCAATAAGAAGTAATCAAGTTAAAATGATAACATTAGGGTAGGTGCATATCCAATATAATTTTATGTCCTTATGAAAAGGGAAAATTTGAACAAAAGCATATGCACATAAGGAGAATGTTGTGTGAACATAAAGGCAGAGGTAAGGGTGAGGTATATTCAAGCCAAAGAATGCTAAAGATTGCCACAAACCCACCAGAAGCTGAGATGGGTAGAGCAGATTTTCCCCTCACAGACTTTGGAAAGAACCAATCCAGCAGACACATTTTGACCTTGGACTTCTAGCCTCAAGAACCGTGAGATAATAAATCTCTGATGTTTATGCCACCCTGTGTTGGTATTTTGTTAGTGGAGCCCTAGAAAACAATGCAGCCAACATTCATTCATATATCTTGTAAAAACTAAGTTTGTTTGGTTTATTACTTATCATATTTCACCTTAATTAAAACATTTTTAATGCAGAGCTTCTCATCCTTAGAGTGCACACATTCCTTCAAGGCAGTATCAAAACAACAGCTCAATTTGCCAATTCTACTGGGGAAAAATGAGTTAATATAATAAATTTAGTATCATATTGATATAGTGTTTGAAATAAAAGATAATCATTTAAAATTAACTACTTTAAATAAAATTTTTCATAATTTTATTACCTTTCTTTTCCGAAGATGTACATGTTGAAAAGAAAGTCATATTATTTAATTGAAATGCATAGTGTTGTGTGTTTTATTAAGATTATAAACTTGGGCATGCATAGATGGTTATAAATAGATTTGAAACACTCATGGTTGTATCAATCATACTGTTAATACCACATTTCAATACCACTGTTAAGTAAACATGTAGTTGTATTTGGTAATGTCCATAGTTATTAGAGTAGGAAAGAGATGGTTGCTTATAAGATACAGCTTATTTGGAGGGTTAATTTAAAATTTAACTAGAAAAATATTTAGATAATAAAAATTGATGCATTTTTTTCTTGAATGTTATAATAGTGGTATCTTAAGACAAGCTGATCTTCTAACAAAAGTTTCTGCTGTTTTTCTTCCACCAGCTTTAATAGTTGCTACTTAAAAAAA
The DNA here is from genome assembly GCF_014824575.4 of Sturnira hondurensis. Taxonomy (NCBI): domain Eukaryota; kingdom Metazoa; phylum Chordata; class Mammalia; order Chiroptera; family Phyllostomidae; genus Sturnira; species Sturnira hondurensis. The sequence continues at coordinate 1,183,023 of NW_028081539.1, forward strand.
ATTATAAATTTTTATACCCACATGGGTTGATTTTTTTTTAGTAAGGATCAACTAATTTTAGAAATATATAAAACTTTGGTGTTATGTAAGATAAACAAGAACATTATGCAAATTAAAAGAATTTGCTCCCATGCATGATTTTATAGAAATAAAATAATATAATTTTAATGTTCATTGGAAGCATGAAGAAATTTATTTTAAAAAAACTAAAACAAGTTAAGACAAGAATAAAAGTGTGTGGTCTACCTAAGAACTTTTTATTAGTCTAAGAGAATAAATTAAATGTTTGACAAATAGAATATTTAAAAAATTATTTCTACATTTAATGTTGTAATGAGACAAAGTAGTTTGTTCTCATATCTGACCAAAATAAAAGAGTATTTTAAATCATTTTTCTTATTGTTTAACAATCTTGAAAGAAATTAAATTCTAGTTTGATTTAGTTCAGTAGCTATGAGAAGTTTTAAAAAATCACTTAGGACTGAATTCCAGATTAAACATAGGAATATCCACATTGGTTTGACATTCAGCATTCTGGTTTGAGGACCACTGTTTTATTTACTATTCTGATTTTAATTGGCCTTGATCATTTTTCTGACATAGTGTCTATCATCTTCAATTCTTTTTAAGAAAGGCCTAGAGCGTTGAGTGATCAAAGCAGACACTACCCAATCAGGCACTACCAATTACAAGGGATAAATAAAATGAAGTCTATATCAGTACATTCTGAAAACAGCCAGAGTCAAGTCTGCCTTCACTTCCTTTCCATCACTAGCAATTTTGACTGAGCCTTTATTCTTTTTCATTATTGGGTTTACCTATTAATTGATATCTTTGACTCTAGTATCTGTTTACACCTCATATCCATATGTACCTCTTTCTTTAAAAAATTGCGTCTCATCATTTCTTTGGTCAAGAATATATCTACTATTAAGAACTTGAACAGGTTTCCAAGACCCTTTATGACCTCCCCTTTCTGCTCTGTCTCACTTCCTTACTTGAAGCTTCCAACATGTTGCTTCAGCTCTTGTGTTTTTATTGGTGTCATATAGATTCTGCACCTGCTGCTTTCTCCTTTAGAACAGTACTCCTCCATCTTCCTAGTCCATAGATCTAAATATACCATAGATCTAAATATACCCAAATTCTGCAGGTCTTCCAGTCACCACACTGAGATTTTCCTTTTAAATTGGTCCAACTAATCCCACCAGTGCTTTGTGCACAGTCCTGGCACTTCCAAAAGGGTCTATAATTTATGGTGCATTAACACAATAAAGTATTATAAAGATAGCTTAAATGATAACTATGAAGACTCAACTTTTGTAAAAGTGTGTTACACACTGTTAAATGAGGAAGATAAAAATACCCTCAAATTCTAATTTACTTGGTCTTGCACAGGCTCTGGGAGTCTGCCCTCTGATTTTAGGGGAAAGGCTGAATATCTTCTCTGCTCTTCATTTTAGTGTCTTAAAAACTGCTTTTATTATGGAAAATGTCAAGAATATACAATTATAAAATAGATAGTGTAATAGCCTTTATGAATCTACTACCCAGCTGCAACAGTTTCCATCATTTCAACAAACTTTTTAATCTAATCTCCTCTCTGCTTTTAGCAATATGATTTGTCATAAAATACTCACCAAAAACCTCATTTTGCATGGCTAATGAAAACATCAACAAAATGAAAAGGGAACCAACTGTATGGGGAAACATATTTGCCAATGATACCTCAGACAAGGGGTTAATCTCCCAAATATATAAAGAATTCACATGACTCCACACCAGAAAAACAATCCAATTAAAAAATGGGTAAAGGACCTGAACAGACACTTCTCTAAGGAGGATATACAGAGGCCCAGAGACATATGAAAAAATACCCAACATTACTAGCTGTTAGTGAGATGCAAATTAAAACAACATTGAAATATCACCTCACACCTGTCAGAATGGTGATCATTAACAAATGAACAAACAAGTGTTGGAGAGGTTGTGGAGAAAAGGGAACCCTGGTACAACATTGGTGGAAATACAGACTGGTGCAGCCACTGTGGAAAACAGCATAAAGATTCCTCAGAAAAATAAAGATGGAATTGCCTTTGACTCAGCAATTCCACTGCTGGGATTATACCCTAAGAGTCCTGAAACACCAATTCAAAAGAGCCTATGCATCCCAATGTTCAATGAAGCATTATTTTCAATAGCCACATGCTGGAAATAGCATAAGTGCCCATCAGTAAATGAATGGATCAAAAAACTGTGGTTCATTAACAAAATCAAATACTGTGAAGCAGAAAGAAAGAAGAAACTCCCACCCTTGGCAACAACATGGATGGAACTTGAGAGCATTATGCTAAGTGAAATAAACCAGGAGGTGAAGGACAAATACTATATGATTTCACCTATAATTCTATAATTATAGAATTACAATTCACCTATAATTCACCATGTCTCTAATTCTATTTTGCTCACTTATTTGTTTTATTGATTAAGTTCCACTGAACTTAAGTTCAGCAAAATAGAATTAGAGACATGGAAATAAAGAACAAAGTAACAGTGATCAGAGGAGAGAGGGGAGGTGGGAAATGAAAAAAAGAAGGGGAAGTGACAAGTCAAGGAACATGAATAGAGGATTCATGAGCACAGACAATGGGGTGGGGATTGACTGTAGGAGCAGTGGGGTGGGGGGTTGGGGAGAGCAATGGGGAAAAGGTAGGACAACTGTAACTGAATGACAAAAAACTAAGGAGCAATGATGATGTATTCTCACTAAAGCAAAGCACAGAGGCAGAAAAATAACAAAAAATAGCCCTTTTTTGGAGGGCTAAACACATAGTGTTTAAATTTAGGTTTTGCCTTGTGGTTACTCATACATGGAACCTAGAAAGATGAAGTGATTAGAAGACTGGAAATGAAGAGATTAGCAGGCTAATATGTTTTTGAGTGAACTCTCTTGCCAAACCCCCCACCAATCTGACCTGCAATAGCCAATGCTTTATCTCCTAAAGCAACCTGTGGTCCCTGGAATGGTATTGGCATGTGCTAGAGTTGCATAAGTATCAGGAAGGAAGTGTTCCCATGTACTCAGTCAGAGGGCTGAGCCAAGGCCATGGAAAACAGTGGACCAAGAAGACCTTCTCAGAAGACTGAACCAGGAGTTTGCAAACTGGCTTGCCAAGAATTCGCTCTGTGCCAAGACTGGGCCTTTTCTTACTCTTGCCCAAGAAGATCAGGGACTTCTGTTTTTTCCCACTTTCCCATATCTTTTTCTTATGTTTTTTTTTTTTTTTTGCCTTTGGTGTATCTTCTTTCTTTGCATTCATTTTATATATGGGGGCTGAGTATGGATAATGTTTGGTTTATCAGTTTCCAGACCATAAGACTCCTCCTCAGGATTCAGTGGAAGGGATTATATGTTGACCAGAGGGCTGGGACACTGCGATGGATTCTTTAACTGGATGTGGCACTGAGATCGTTTCCTCAGGAAAGGGGAAAGTGTACATTCTTCTAACAGAGAAGAGAGTATGGGTGCTTGGTTGCACAAAGGGGGAATTGTGCCTCTAGAAGTCCATTCTCCCCCGTATCACTGCCACAACACAAATTTTCCAGTATCCACTGCAGACAGAGCTGGCCAATAAGATGAGTATAAGTTTTGGTGTAAGACGTTTGGAAAATCCTTGCTACAGTTATTTACTCAAGATGATTTGAGCTTTAGTCACCAAATTGGATCAGCACTGACTGTGGAGGGAAGCCAGAACAGAAATAATGATGAATTCTAGGTCTGTGATAATTCCCAGAGCTGTCCTCATAATTTTAGGCCTCTTATTTCCAGATTTATTTTACACAAAGAATAAAATTATAGCTTAATTTTGGTCTCTGTTATTAGCAATGCAATGCAATTCCTAAATGAGACACCTATTAGTTGTCCTTGGTATGTTTCTTATTTTTACTTGTATTGGCCTTAGAGATTTCTTCACATATTAAAGACAGTAATTTTTTTTTGCTACGTGCATAAAAATATTTTTTCAGTTTTTGTCAACCTTTAATTTTTTTAGTACTCTGACATACAAATAGTAACATATTTTATGCAGTTAAACCCTTATCAACATATTTTATGCAGTTAAACCCTTATCTTCTTATAGATGTTGCCTTCAAATTCATAGTAAAAGTAAAGTCCTTTCCCCAGACAGGCTATGAAAAGATTTACCCACTGTACTAGTAAGGCTGGACTACACTGTGATGCAATAACAAATTGACTTTGGAGTCTCAGCAAATTAACACAATAAAAATTTATGTTTTCTTCACACAAAGTCTGATGTGGGTCAGACAGTTTCTTCAGAATCTATAATTATGCCGACTGGAACACATGGCTTTCAAATCACTGCAACAAAGGAAGAGATAAACAGATGAAGTATATTTCTGGGAAAGGCACCCTTGCATGCACAGTCTCTAGACCTCACACTTGGTGGAGCAAGAATTGGCTTTGGGCCTCGATCACTTCCTTACCAAGAGATAAGGAGCCCCCACAGCTCATTCTTGGTCTATTACCTTGTATGGGAATATCTTTCCCGGTTTTAGGCCCAGTGAGTACTCTTATGTTTCTGCTGAAGCATGGAATGTGCATCACATGGCAGCTGGCCAACCCCACTGCTGTATCTGTCCTCTGCAGGGAGAAGACAGGATGCTTCCACCGCAGCATGAGAGGCATGTAGGCAAATTGCCCTGTGTCAGTTGCTGGGACAGATCTGTTGGCTGTTGGGGACTGCTGCCCACTGCTGGGGCTGATCTTTCTCTATGTTAGGAAAGCATTTCATCCAATGCTTGACTGTATTGTGCTTTCCTTGGTGACTCTGATAGCAGTGTTCAATGGGAGGAAATATTTGAACTTCTATTCCTGGTGGTTGGCATAGTGATGATCTTTGCTGTGCACCTTTTGGATTTATGACTGGTACATGGTGTTATGCTCAACACATTGACTCTTAACTGTCTTGAATTGGAAGTGGCACAAGCTATTTCTGTTCACATTTGTTTTGTCACATGATCCAGACCTAACTGGGTAGTTTTCACAATATCGAGGATCTCATTGACATTTTATGTACACTGATAGACATTGCTATAACCCTATTTCTTCACTTTCTTTGATTCTTTAGTCCACGAATAGTTTGCCACAGTGCATGGTATTAGGCAGGGGTCTGTACTAGGGGAGCATAGACAGTGAATGATTTAATTCAGACACATTCTTTCTACCTTGCCTTAAATAAAGAAATAATTGCTTGGGACTTCTTGTCCAGATGGCTGCCTAGGTAAACATGGCTCTCTTCCTCACACAAGTGCATCAAAATTACAACTAAATCATAGAACAACCATCATTCAAAACCATTGGAAATTGAACTGAATAGAAGTCCTACAACTGTGGAATTAAAGAAGAAAATATATTAAGACTGGTAGGAAGAGTGGAGGTGTGGAAATGGCTGGCCTACACCAATGTGTGTCAGATAAAAATTGGGAGAGATATCTTAGAATCACAGGCCCCCAGCCCCACACCAGGCCCCCAGACCAGGGTTTCAGTGCTGGGAATATACGTTTCCTTAATTTATGGCTGTAAAAACCAATAAGGATTGAGGCTGTGGAAGACAGAAATATCTGGAATCTCAAGCACCTTCTCTTAAAGGGCTCATGCATGGACTTACTCAGATTCACTCTTTGTGAGATCCAGTTCTGGAGCAGCAGATTAGAAGACATCAGGGATTAAAGGGGAAAACTGAATTGTCTTGTATCAGGGTGAGAGCTGGGGAGCAGCTTTCTCCCAGACAGAAGTGCTGGCAGAGGCCATTGTTCCTTTAATGATCCCTCCCCCTACAGAGCCACAGAGCCAGCAAGTGGGTGCCACATCTGAGTCTCCATCAACCTAGCTAACACTGTGTGCACCACTCTGTTGATTCCCTAAGGCCCTGCTCCACCCAAATTTCAGACCCAACCAAACTTTTCCCAGGGCTTTTCCATTTGAGTGGCTTGTCTTGGCCCATGCTTTAGATTTTCCTAAATTCTCTCAAACAATCAGCATTTAGCTTCAGTGAGTCCTAAGCCCTGTACCTTTCATTAAGTTGGCCCAAGCTTGGCACTAGCAGCAGCCAGCCTTGGTTTGCAGCTTGGCCTTTCCTGGCCACCTTCAAGCACAGCACAAGTAGCAGCCATCTGCAGACTGCTTTGTAGCTAGTTCTGTGTGACCCTGGAGAGAACACTGGTGGTGGCTGATCTTGAATGTGCCAATGGCAATCAAAGGTCTAACTATAAGAGGAGGGTGTATACAGCCCACACAGTGGACACACCTTGAGTACCTAGCTTGGGTACTCAACCCTATACAGGACACTGTGCCACTGGACCCTACAGGATACATACTACATTAGGCCACTCTATTAAGCCTGGGAGATGTAGTAACTCTACCTAATACATAAACGCAAACACAGAGAGGCTGTCAAAATGAGAAGACAAAGAAACATGGCTAAAAGAAAGAATAAGAACAAAACTTCAGGAAAAGAAGAACGAAACAAAATGGAGATAAGCAATCTATCAGAGGCAGAGTTCAAAACACTGGTTATAAGGATGCTCAAGAAATTGAGTGAGGGCCTCAGCAGCATAAAAAAGATCCTGTCTGAAATGAAAAATACAGTAATTGAAATAAAGAACAATTTACAGGAAATCAACAGTAGTATGGATGAAGCCAAAAATCCAATCAACAATTTGGAATATATGAAAGCAAAAAACAACCAATCAGAACAGGAAGAAGAAAAAAGAACACAAAAATATGAGGATAGTGTAAGGAGCCTCTGGCACAACTTCAAATTTTCCGGTATTTGCATCATAGGGGTGCAAGAAGGAGAAGAGAAAGAACAAGAAATTGGAAACCTATTTGAAAAAATAATGAAACTAAACTTCGTTAACTTGGTGAAGGAAGTAGACATACAAGTCCAGGAAACATAGAGTGCCCCAAACAAGACAGACCAAAAGATACTCACTTTAGGACACATCATACTTAAAATGCCAACAGTTAAATACAAAGAGATAATCTTAAAAGAAGCAAGAGAAAAGCAGTTAGTTACTTACAAAGGAGCCCCCATAAGACTATAACCTAATTTCTTAAAAGAAACTTTGCAGGCTAGAAGGGATTGGCAAGAAATATTCAGTGATGAAAAGCAAAGGCCTTACAACCAGGATTGCTCTACCCAGAAAAGCTATCATTTAGAATCAAAGGGCAAATAAAGAGCTTCCCAGACAAGAAAGAGCTAAAGGAGTAAATTATCAAGGCAGCATTATATGAAATGTTAAAGGGTGTTCCAGAAGAAGAACAAGAAGAAGGAGAAGGAGAAGAAGAGGAGGAAATTAAGTGGCAATAAATACATATCTATCAACAATTGAATCTAAAAAACAAAAATTAAGCAGAATGGAAACAGAATCATAGATACAGAGAACATCTTGATGGTTGCCCCATGAGAGGGCATTGGAGGGATGGGTATAAATGAAGAAGGGATTAAGAAGTACACATTGATAGTCACAGAGTAGTCAAGGTATGTCAAATACAGTTTAGGGAACAGAGTAACCAGAGGGCATATATGCAGAATCCATGGACGCAGTCAATGATGTTAAGATTGCCTGAGAGAGTGGGGGTGGGCTATGTAGAGGGGGAAAGAGAAAATTTGGGACAACTGTAATAGCATAAACAATAAAGTACAACTTAAAAAGGAAACAATTGCTCCTCAAAAACCTTTCCCATTGAGATTGAATGATGACTGCAGACATCTGCTCAAATAGTGCTAATGAATAGGAACATTCCTGTATCTGGAGATACTTGTTTGGTTTATTATTCTTCATTATTTCCTACCATAAAGGTAAGGCTAAGTTGTTCAGTTCACAGAGATGTGATAGAAATATTTTTCTATACATCAACTTCCTCATCTTGTATCTCTTTTTTGCTATGTGGCAAAGAGACCACTTGGGAATGTTGACCATCAGACCTTGTGTGTAAACTCACTTCTGGCACATTGCTGTGGCCATCTACTCACCACTGAGGACCCTGTCCATGATCTTGTAAACCTGAGTCCTTTGCTTGTGGACAAGTGAGAAACAGCCCCAGTCCCTTCAGCAGTCCTTGAGAATTATAGCTCAGGACACATATAAAGTAAACACAGGAGCATATCCCTTTGGACTGCTGTGCTTACAAATCTAATGGCAGAAACCACAATAAATTTTGGCAAATCAGTATTCCATTAAAATAGAGCTGAAACCTCAGGTATTAGGGGGAAACATTTTACTTTGCTTCTTGTGAGGGAAGCAATGTTTAGGAATAGCTGGTATAGTAGTTCACCCACTGGAAAAGGGGTCAATCACTGACCCTTTCCACAATGTTTAGATTCACAGTTATAGTGTATGTTCTTTTGTACTGAGCTACCAAACTCTCTTGTCATGAGAGAAAAGCTTTGAGAGGAGGAGTTGCCTTCATTTTGGAAATAATGGTCAATGTGAATTATATGAAGGAAAATAGATGACTAAGTGTGCCATTATGTGTATGAAAGTGAATTCTGTCCCTCTGTGATGGCATGTTTCAGGCACAAGCTAGCAAGCATGGCCAGAGGTTAATCACCAGGCAGTTGCATCTGGGTGAGGAGCTCTGTGCCATTCTTTAGTGACTAGGAATGATGGTGAAACTCTGAACCCTCTTATACAGGAAACCTCTGGTTGAAGGTTTTGGGAGATTTACTGTACAGATTGGTCACATGAGCACTATTTAGTTCCTGTGCTGCTAAATGGCTCTTTCCCTTTTATCACTGCAAAACAACATGTTTTTTTATGGCCCAACTTGTTTGTTTTTTTTCTCTCTGCGCTACAGGTTGGCAATGGTTGTATGTGGCCCTGCCCAGCAGTTACACCTAGAGATATCTGCATAAAACTCTCTCCCTTTAGGCCTCTAAGCTCGAGAGTGGTAATGGCTCACTATTGCTGCTGCCTACAGGCTGCTTCATTATCTTTCCCTTAAATTTGTATACCTCTCTAAATTAAACTTTTCTAAATTTTCTTCCTTTCAGTAGGCATGTTTCTTTTTTCCCCCAATTTTTTATTTAATGATTTTTCAAGTACAGTTTTCTATTACTCCCATCCCATCCCACCCCCGTGCTCCCCCCTCCCTCCCATTTCCACCCTTCTCAGTCGTTGTCCATGTATCCTTTATATAAGTTCCTCTAAATCCCTCCCCTATTTCACCTGAAATTCCCTCCCCTCTCCCCTCTGGTCACTGTCAGCCTATTCTCTATTTCAGTGTCTTTGGTTATATTTTGCTTGCTTGTTTGTTTTGTTGTTTAGCTTCCTGTTAAAGGTGAGATCATATGGTATTTGTCCTTCAACACCTGGCTTATTTCACTCAGCATAATGCTTTCCAGTTCTATCCATGATGTTGCAAAAGGTAGGAGCTCCTTTTCTCTTTCTGCAGCATAAAATTCCATTGTGTATATGTACCATAGTTTTTGGATCCATTCAATTACTGATGGGCACCTAGGTTGCTTCCAACTCTTGTCTATTGTGAATTGTGCTGCTATGAACATTAGGGTGCATATGTTCTTTGGGATTGGTGTTTTAGGGTTCTAAGGATATAATCCTAGCAGTGGAATTGCTGGGTCAAAGGCAAGTCCAATTTTAGTTTTCTGAGAAAATTCCATACTGTTTTCCATAATGGTTGTACCAGTCTGCAATCCCACCAACAGTGGACCAGAGTCCCCTTTTCCCCACACCCTCTCCAACATTTGTTGTTTATTGCTTTGTTTATGATAGCCATTCTGACCAGTGTAAAGTGGTATCTCATTGTGGTTTTAATTTGCATCTCTCTGATTGCAAGCGATATTGAGCATCTCTTCATGTGTCTCTGGATCCTCTGTATGTCCTCTTTGCAGAAGTGTCTGTTCAGGTCCTTTCTACATTTTTTAATTGGGTTAGTTGTCTTCTTAGAGTGAAGTTGTGTGAGTTCTTTGTATATTTTGGAGATTAAACCTCTGTCTGAGGTATCATTGGCAAATATGTTTTCCCATACAGTTGGCTGTCTTTTTATTTTAATGCTGTTTTTTTTTTAGCCACGCAGAAGCTTTTTATTTTGATGAGATCCCATTTGTTTATTCTTTCCTTTATATTCCTTGCTGTAGGGGACATATCAGTAAAAATGTTGCTGCATGAAATATCTGATATTTTCCTGCCAATGTTCTCCTCTAGGACTTTAATGGTGTCATGGCTTATATTTAAGTCTTTTATCCACCTTGAATTTATTTTGGTGTATGATGTAAGTTGGTGCTCGAGTTTCATTTTTTTGCATGTAGCTGTCCAGTTCTCCCTACACCATTTGTTGAAGAGGCTATCTTTACCCCATTTTATG
>NW_028081539.1:1199259-1205719 GCF_014824575.4 Sturnira hondurensis
TTTTTCTTGACCATTTGCTTGGAAAATTTGTTCCAGTCTTTCACTTTTATTCTGTGGTGGTCTTTTGATTGGAGCATTTAATCCATTTACATTTAAGGTTATTATTGAAAGGTACTTATTCATTGCCATTTATGTACCTGTGTTCCTCTCTGTCTCTCTCTTTTCCTTCCTTTCCTTAAAGCAGCCCTTTTGGCAATTCTTGTAGAGCTGGTTTGGTGGAGGCATATTCCTTTAGACTTCTTTTGTCTTGGAAGCTCTTTATGTGGCCTTCTATCTTGATTGAGAGCCTTGCTGGGTGCAGTAGCCTTGGTTGTAGGCCTCTGGTTCTCATTACTTGAAATATTTCTTGCCATTCTCTTCTTGCTTGGAGTGTTTCCATTGAGAAGTCAGTAGCTAACCTTATCAGGATCCCCTTGTATGTTACTTCCTTTTTCTCTCTTGCTGCCTTTAAGATTTTCTCTTTGTCTTGGAGGTTTGTCATTTTAATGATGATGTGTCTTGAAGTGGGCCTCTTTGGGTTCCTCTTGAATGGGACTCTGTGATTCCTGGATTCTTGTAACTTTTTCTCTCATCAAATTAGGAAAATTTTCCATCAGTACTCTTTCAAATAGGTTTTCTATCCCTTGTTCTTCTTCTCTTTCTAGTATTCCTATTATTCGGATATTATTATGTTTCATATTATCTTGCCTTTCTCTTAGCCCCTCTTCATTCTTTTTGAGCCTCTTTTCCCTTTCTTGCTCTTTTTGGGAGATTCTTTCTACTGTGTCCTCCAATTCACTGATCCGATCTTCTGCCTCATCAATCCTGCTTTTCATTCGTTCTACTGTGTTCTTCAATTCCGAAGTTTTATTCTTCATTTCCTCTTGTCCTTTGCTGATAGTTTCTATTTCCTTTCTCATGTTGATATATTTTGCAGAGAACTCATTGTAGCTCCCCTCTAGTTTCTGGTAGCTCCCCTCTAGCTTCTGGTAGCTCATTGTGAGCTCTTTGAATTTCCTGATAACTAGTGCTTTGAATTCAGTATCTGATAGCTGACTTGCATCTCTTTCATCTGACATTATTTCTGAGACTTCCACCTTTTCTTTCATTTGGGCATTGTTTCTTTGTCTTCCCATTGCTTATGAGACTCTTCTTGTTAGCTTCAGCTTCTTAAATTGATCTGTTCTTACTCCCTAGGTTTATGGTGTGAACTTCTGTGGTAGAATACTTGTGAAATTTAGTGGTGCAGTCTCTTGCAGGTATCTTGATGTTCTCCGCTTCCACCTACTCATTTCTTTGTGTGTGTGTGATCAGCTGGAGGGGGAGGCAAAATGGCTTATGACCGCAGGAGAGTACCTTATGATATTTACATTAACAGCTGGTAGAGAAGAGATAGAAGATCTTTAGCCTCTATATAGTGTTAACTGTAATCTTCAACCCAATTTGCCACTTTTAAGAAAGGATAGACAAAGATAAGTCTCTTGCTGGGGAGGGAAGGTTTGTGAGTTGTATCTAGAAAGCAGCGAGGTTGCGTGTGTTCAGATTTTGAGGTAAAGTGAGAGTAAAGAATAGTAAATAGATGTAGTGTGTGAGCAACTAGAGTTAATCACTACAGTAATAGAATTCAGGAACCTGTCAAGTGGGCTAAGACCTGAGAGATGTGTTGTGAAGTATTTACAGTGGTATAGAAAACAACAAACAAACAAGCACGCAAAAAAAGGGCAAGAGAAGTGAGGCAAAAGCAGTACATTTGGTGTGAAAGGAAGAAAGACTAAAATAGGAAAAAAGAAAGGAGAGGAACAGAGTACTGAAAGATACAGCAACAATAAAATTTAAAAAAAATATATGATTAGTGAAAAAAGTTAAAAGAAAAGAGAAAGAAACCTCTTTCCTTGTTGGTTTCAAATTGTCCAATCCGGTTTTTCTGGTTTCGACAGGACCCCTCTGTGGGCTGGGTTGTAGGCCCAGGTGCACACCCGCCCGCCAGCCAGGCTGCCAGACTGGGGTGCAGGCGCCCGCCCACCTGACAGGCTGCTTGGGTCCCACGGGATCTGGTACTGGTCCTTCCCAGTCCTGTGGCTGGGTGAGAAGCAAGTCAAGCTGCCTTCACAGGAGAACACCTCAATCCACTTTCCAGTAAAAACTTCTTTCCAGAAAGTGTGCCTCTCAGCCCAGCCCAATCCCCAACCTGGTTGGTTAGGACAATGCTCCTCTCAAATTTCCTGGGCTGGCAGGCTGGTGGGCTGGTGACCACAGAGATTGCAACTGAACATGGCCCCCTGTCCTTGCCACCCTCCCTGCACACCTAGGCAGACAGGTCTCTGCCACCCAGCCCCGCCTAGATGGTGGGGGAGGGAGCCAGCTCTTCCAGGGACCCCGCAGCCGGCCCAATGCTCCACTGGGTGCTGGGCTCCCTATGAGTCCTCCGAGGCACTGGCCACAGACGGAAGCCTCTACACCCCTAATGCAGTGGCAGCGGCGGCTCCGAGGCGTTTTGGGCTGGCCAAGGGCAGCTGGTCCTGACGCTGCCGCTTTTGTCTTTACTCACAGGTGCCGGGGTCCAGATGAGTCCTCTGTGGCAGACGCCCCTGTCACTGGGCGCGGGTGGAAGCCTCTGGGCCCCAACCGCTGTGGCAGCCACGGCTCCGAGGTCTTTAGGTGCTGGCCAATGGCTGCCGCTGTCCTGGCCACCTCCGTCCTTACTCACGTCCCTGAGACCCCAACGACCTGTAGCTGTCTGGTTCATCACTATCTCTGGTCTCTTATTTTCATAAATGCTGGGGAATTGTTGGTTGGGGAATTGATTGCGCTGTTCTTCAGTAAATCTGCGAGGATTTTCTTCCAGGGGTATGAGAACTGGAGTCGCTCCGTCCTACTCCACCGCCATTTTCCAATATCTCAGTGGGCATGTTTCTTACCAGCCTCTTACTGACACATGTAGCTGGGGGGTAAGAATGCTCATTGATGTGGACCACACAGCACAGAGTGGTGTCACTCGGGGGGAAAAGTGTACCTCCTTTGGCAAATATAGAAGATCTAGCATATGCTCTAAACCTTTAGTATTCATTCCCAAAAGGGGCATGATTATAAGACAGGATGAGAAAATTTTTATTCTGTGCTTTTAACGTCTCTTTTTTTTGTTTCAATATAATTGAAAGAAATGAAACATTAAAAAAAAGATGTACTATGAGGTGAATACAGAGGACAAAGCTTGGGGTGGGGCCAGTGAGGGGGGTGCTGCTGGATGACCAAAATTGTGACTTTTTCTCTCTCCATCCTAACCTCCTTTAAACATTCTCCAATTGTTTTATGAGGTTTTAAATTCATGTCTAGATATATAAATCTCTCTTTCTCTCTCTGCCCCTCTCTCTGAGTGTGTGTGTGTGTGTGTGTGTGTGTGTGTGTAAGCAGTAGGGAAAAGAAGACGAATGAAGCCCTATATATGGAAAATCAAGTTTTTGACTTTCACAAATCAGAAACTAAAGTTTAGAAAAGTGTAGTTTTCTATGTGCTTTTCTTGCAAACCCTGTTTTGCTAAGTCAAGAAATATTGGGGGAAATATACAGCTAGTCTATCATTTGAAGATATGTTAGCTCCTATTTCATAAAGCAAAGCTAGATATGTGAGCATGAGAATTTTTCACCTTACCTTCATTTTATGCTTGAAAATTTTACTTTGGAGAATTTGTGTTTTCTTTTTGTATTAACCTTTATAGAGAGTATAATAGTAGTCATCAATAAAATCATTTATTGAATGCTTCCATGTACTAGGTATTTTATTAAGCACTGTAATGAATTACTTTGTAATTTCTTATAATAATATTATGATGTACTGTATTGGGCCCTAATCAATTAATTTGTTCTTATAAGGTAGTGAGTGAAATGTATAGAACTTCAAGTGTTTGAAATCAGATAATAATATTTAACAAAATTGTATTTATTTTCTTCTCAAGATAATAGTAACCAACATGATATTTCTTATGCTGGCTTTCCTGCCTCCTGTCGACAAAGCTTCTTTCTTCTTAAAAATCTAAGAAGAGGAAATGTCACCATTTAAGAAGTAGCTGATGGAGTTTGCCCACAGTCACATCTTATGGGACCAAGGTGATGCTGCACCAGGTGAAATGTGAGGATCCACTTGTCCTGGTTCTTCAGTGCCCACTGGACACATTGGTTTCCAACTCTGTGTTCAGCTCTCGGCAGCCATAATGCTACTGGTCCAAAGTCCATGTGCCTGATATTTTGAAGGGCTAAAACTCAAAACATCAGGGTTTGCAGTAAGGAAAAGTTTACTGATTGAGAAGGTACCCACTGAGAAGGTACCAACTTAGTAATTCCTCAAGTTCATCTGCAGAAAGTGCGGAATTCAGGCTTCTTTTATGTTAAGGGAAGGGAAAATGAGAGATGCTGTTTTTGGAAAACTTAAGCTACAAGCCAAATTCCTTCAGTGATTAGCATGTCTACATGCAAGATAAGTAGGAGCAGTTAGACCAAAGGCCATGGAACAACACAGGCCTGAACAAGATGGAGTCAGAGAGACTGAGCATTTCACTCTGTTACATGAGCTTGGGTGAAATGCTGCACTTCTTTTGTAGTGAGTTCTTTCAGCAGACGCAGTGATGTGTAGAATATCATGATTGTAGACAGGTATTCTGTAAGTCCATGGGTGGTAGTGTTGTCAGAAGCATTGCACTCTGGGAAGGCAAGTACGTATCCAGAGTAAGCATCTATTCCAGTAAGGACAGAACAATGTCTATTCTATGATAGAAGTAGTTCAATGTAATCAACTTGCCACCCCTGGATGGCATCATTTCTCAGCTGAACACCCTGGGGAATGATGCCATTTTAGGGGCTCAGTTTTGGCTTCAGCAGCTGGCAGATGGGGCCCTCAGAGGTGGTCACAGCCAGCTCAGCCTTTGTGAGTGGAAGTCCATGTTGCTGAGCCCATGTATAACTTTCATGTTTGCCACCATGGCCACTTTGTTTATGAGCTTATTGAGTGATAACAGAGGTGGCTGATGAAAGAGGCTGACTGGTATTCATAGAATGGGTCTTTCTATGCTCTTTGTTATAAAAATCCTCCTCTGCTAGAGTCAGCCTTTGGTAAGCATACGAATGGACACAGGTATCTTCACACTTGCTCATTTAGAGAAGTTTACCTATATACCGCTTCCGCAAATTTCTTTGGTACAATTTTCTAACCATCTTCCATCTAAGCCCTGGCTAGCAGCTAAACCACTGGCTACAGCCCATGAATTGGTACATAATTATGTGTCTGGACAATTTCTTTTCCAAGCAAAATGCACAAGCAGGTACACTGCCCAAAATTCTGCTGACTGAAAATGTTTCCTTTCACTACTTTCCTTCAGGGGTGTCCCAGAGAAAGGTTATAGTGTGTAGCTGTCCATTTTCAGGTGGTGTCCGCACATTACGCAGAATCATTTGTAAACCAGTCCCAAGTCTTCATTCTCTGTCAACTGATCGCATGTCATATATGCAGGCTGAAAGAGAGAAGGCAGTGTAGTAAGAGAGGGTCACTTTGGGTCACTTCTTCATGAAACTTATGTGTGCCTTCAGAGTGTGTTTTGGCCCAATCACATAAGTACCACTTCCATCGGATGATGGAGTGCTGCTGTTCAGTTTTATGGCTTCATGGGTCAAATAACGTTTAGTTTATGATGGACAGCTCAGATTGCATGATAACTTAATGACCCATGGTCAAGTATTCAGTCTCTATTAGGGCCTAGTCATGAGCCAAGAGCTTTTTCAAAAAGAGAGTAATTACCCAAAGATGTTGACAGAGCCTTACTACAAAATTGCAAAGGCCTGCACTTTGAGTCACCTACAGGAGCTTATCTAAGGCTTCAAAAAGTACCCCAATCTGCCACTGACTCTTTAAGCACCACTGGATCTGCTGGATCTGCTGGATAATATGTCTCAAGTGTCAGAGCAGCTTGTACAGAAGACTTGACCTGTGGTTTCTGGAGCCTTTTCTTGTTCTGGGATCCACTCAAAAATAGCAGCTTTTTTTTTTTTTAATTTATTTTTTTATTTTTTTTTCAATTTTTTTATTTAATTATTTTTCAAGTATAGTTTTCTGTCTATTACTCCCATCCCATCCCACCCCCCATCCTCCCCCCTCCCTCCCATTTCCACCCTTCTCAGTTGTTGTCCATGTATCCTTTATATAGGTTCCTCTAAATCCCTCCCTTATTTCCCGTGAAATTCCCTCCCCTCTCCCCTCTGGTCACTGTCAGCCTCTTCTCTATTTCAGTGTCTTTGGTTATATTTTGCTTGCTTGTTTGCTTTGTTGTTTAGCTTCCTGTTAGAGGTGAGATCATATGGTATTTGTCCTTCAACACCTGGCTTATTTCACTCAGCATAATGCTTTCCAGTTCCATCCATGTTGTTGCAAAAGGTAGGAGCTCCTTCTTTCTTTCTGCAGCATAAAATTCCATTGTGTATATGTACCATAGTTTTTT